>NC_064642.1:174015127-174318157 GCF_023864345.2 Schistocerca serialis cubense
GGTGCAGTGCACGGGCCTGCCGATCGCTGCGGCAGGACGTAGGAAGTCTGTCCTACTCCTGCCTCCTTCCTGTAACAGCTCCGTAGGCAACTGAACGCGTCGCAGCGCCGCTGTGTGAGCTTCTCGCAGCAGGATAGTAACGGCACGATGAGAAGTAGATGAAAAGTAGCACACTTTTCGCATAAATTACTCGAGAAACACTGCCTCTCCGTACGTCTACATACAGGGATAGACGAAAATGTTAAATTATTTCAACTGCCTTCGTTATTTTTCTATTGTGAACATGTGTGTGTGTGTGTGTGTGTGTGTGTGTGTGTGTGTGTGTGTGTGTGTCGCATTTCAGCCACTTGCTGCAGTTTACAGCACTGTGATAAAATGAAAATATCAGCTCCTCCCCCTTTGTATGTACGATATTCTGAATACATCCTCAAATCCGTTCCTACAACGAATTTCTCACTTTTGGTTTGCAGCCTCATTGTGATGGGTTTATAAACCGGAATCACGTCCAGGTCGTCACCTGTTTGTCAAAATTTTACGAAGTCTTTAATTTCTGTTCATCGAGCAATTTAACTCACAATATGTATTACAGGCCAAAAGATTAACGGTGTAAAAAGAATTTAAAGCTCCCCTCCGTATTTCATTTTACTTAATTTTTACATAGTAAAGCATTTAATTTGACTTTTATATTCCGGAAAACATAAAATGAAGATCTGGCTTGATTCCTCGGATCTTCTGTGTAATAGTAGGCTTGGTACCTACCAATAACTCTGCACAAAAACATCCATATGCTAAATGTAACAAATGTCAAATCATATACAAATACCAGTTATACAGCACAAAATGATGTTATATCAGTTACAAAATTCAAGACGACTTCTCATTGTTACTATTGCTTCAGATTTCGCATGAAATGTCCAAGACAGTTATGACTTTGGCTGTACTTGACAGTCTGAGAAGTCTTATAAATTGCCTACTTTAAAATATGACAGTGAGCAATACACTCTGACTCAAATCAGAATGCTAGTGGCACGTGTCTGTTGTTCTTCGTTATCAGTTTTCAGCCATGTTTGTATCCATACCGAGCAAAGAATATAAAATATGGTTTAGTAACACATCGTATGAGATAAAACATCTATGGAGGTGTTCTTCTTGAATCAGGAAATAAATTATATCCTATTGTTGCCATTTTATGTATTGAGAGGATAAGCAGTGAAGTATAAATGAAAGAGTATCTTATTTTACAAAGATTTGAAGCTCCTCTTGATGTTCTTTTGAAACAACCCAATTTCGAAACAGTAACGGTTTGTTAGTTAAATTAACTGTATCCTTCTACAAAAAGCAAGTAAATTACTGTACTTGTAATGCTGCCAGTTCATTGAAATACGACCAAGCAAAGTGTGTGCCCGGAGGACAACAGTGTGTTTGGAATTGCTTGGTATGCAGTATTTTCAAAATTTCTTTTACTGGAGAGCGCATGAAACACAGAGTGTGAAATAAAAGAAGTCATCATAAGACATAAACAAAGTTTCCCAATATGGGAGTGGACTCATCCACTGTAACTTCTTGCACCTCCCTTATTATTCCCATCTCCATCCCACTGTCTCTTTAATTTCTTATTGTTGGTCTTCAGATTTATCTATTTATCCCTAGCACTTACATATCTGCTGCTTGCATTTCTTCTTCAGTTTCAAAGAGGATATGTTTCTGTAAGCTTTTTATATTTAGTGTCTGTTGCTTACACAAACACTCACATGTATACATTAAAAGCAGTATGAAGAGGTAATGGCCCTGCTATTTGCTCTTAAGAATTACTTTTGCATGGTTTCAAAGCACTAATGTGTAATCATCATTTTCAACCATTTGACAGCTACTGCCACAAGAAGGCAGTTTTTCCTTCATTGTGATTTGCTAATATGTACATCTCTGTTGTCCATGTATGTTGTTGAACATCATGTACTGACCTTCCATTAAATCATCGCTCAATCTTTTGGTACCTCAAGGAATTGGCCATATGTGTTCCTTGGTCCATCTGTCATCTATCCCCCAATGTACATGTTTTGCTCCATATACACCTTACCATTGCTCACTAACAGCTGTGAGATTTTGAACGGTTTTTCTATTAAAACAGTAACACTTTATTAATTTATTTGTTGCTGTTTTTTGTCATCTTAGTTCGTTTGTAATACAGCTGGCTGACACATACTGTGTTTTTCATTCCTAACATTTTCTATGTTTTGTAATTCAAACTATGTTGTTAAACTTGCTTACTCCAAAGTATCTATAATCCTGTACTCATTTCCAGCTCATCTTACAAATAGGGTATGCATATTCATATTTTCTTGAAAAGTTCTCTCTGTACATCTGCTACTAGCAGAAGGACACTTCTTTTCTTTATGTAAATGCCCTCCTCATTCACTTGATTCTTTGCAAATGTCACTCTCAGAGTGTTTCATAATTGGACTTTCATAATTGGACTTCAATCATGAATATGGTAGTCACTATCCAGATAACTGTTGTAGGCACTCTCACTTTATAAAGATATGTGTGTTCTAATTTAAATTTCTTTCCACATTAATTCTATCTGATTTTAATCAACTGCATTAATGTCTGGGAATTTAAGGGCTTTATGCTGATTTCAAGGGTCCCATTTCTGTACTGTCAAAATGACCACACCGAAGATTATAGCTACACAAAGAACTGCACAGAACCTTTGACTTTGAGAAACAGAATGATGAAAGAGAAAGTAAATGAAAGAAAGCAGCTCATGAAGAAGAGGAAGACAAAGGTGGACATAATAGTATTGTATTGACGTTCTAGTCACAAAAATATTAAACAGTAAGGACAGCAAAGATCAATAGGTAGGAAGCAAACATGGACAGTAACAATTCCATGAAAATTATAAAAAAAATTAAAAGAAGAGAGGGAGGAACAGGAATAAATTATGAAATGAAGAATGTGTGATGCAAAGGAACAAATTTTGTGGCAAAGAATATTGTTAAATTGCTCTACCTAAGAAAATGTAGTATTTTTGAACAGATTTGTATCACACTGAGGTTCATAAATTTAATTTTTTAATTAATTTGTTATTTTAATATATATCAAAAAGAAAATACAAATGAACCATTGTAAAGCCACAGATGCACAATTATTAGTAACTTTGAGTATGATTTACAATAACTAAGTAATTTGCAAATGACAGATTGACTTTTATGGTTTGGTATTTTCGTACTTATACTGCAGAAGTCACCTTGAAGTTGGTAACTCAGGGATATATATTCAGTGAACTTACTCATAATCTTTGGGAGTGCAAGAGGCATTGGCGGCACAGTTGTAGAAAAGGCAGATCACTTTGGGGTTTTTAGCTGTTCCAGGTTTCAAGAACTAGAAACTTCCACTCATAAAGAGTAAGAAAGAAAAGAAACAATAAAATGAATGAAGAGAAGAGTACTGGTATGGAACAATCAAATGACAAAGGAAATAGATTCACTGACAATGAACAACGGATATATGTGACAAGTAAAGTAAATTACAATCAAACAGAAATATGGGAGGAGGCAAAGAAGGGTAAAATACAAAAAGTAGACATCACAACATTTTGAACAAGAAAATAAGAGTTTTTTGATTGGTAGTGTTTTAATAGGACCTCCTGAATCCAACTATATCAGTTACTTAATCTACATCTATGTTTTATGACTATCTTATCATATACTGGAATGAGTAAAGGCAACCACTTCATTGTGCTAGATGCTTTAAGCACTATGCAGAAATGTAAAGAGAATTTGAATATGGCATATCAACACATGAATTTATTTGATTTGATATTCATTTGAAAGTTTTTGCATACTTACCTCAAACTGGGTGTCTTCTGAATTTAAGACTAAGTGTAATTTCTGCCCAAAGCTGATGAAAAACATGGAAATTACTATGAGAATGTATTATTTTAAAATGAAGAGGAAATTGTTATGTCGAGATGGTGCTGAATGGTAAACAAGCAGATGGAATTACATAGATCACTCAAACTCAAACAGAGAATTAAGAGTTACTTATTGTTGTAACTCAATAGTTATTGCATAATCAGCATGAATTAGTGAAGAAATTTTTATGCATCTGATGTACAATAGTAAAAACAAAAATAAACTGAGTCACACTTTCACAACTGATAACTATTCCGATTACGATGATCATTTTCTGCACATCATATATCATTTGCTGCAGTATCACATGCAACAATTCAAATACAGCTAACTTTATAGTGTATAATAGTGCAGCAACCTGAACACATCATAGTTTCACATCATCTTTATATTTTCAAGATTTTGCGGGATGCTGTGTAAACTTCCATATCAAATTAATCCTAACTGAACCATTGAACATTTAAACAATGAAAACAGAGCATCTCTTCATCCTTACTGAAAATGGGAATGAAGTATGCTTATATAATGAACCAGTATTATATTTGTAACATAATATGACATGTAACAGAAGTATGCACAAAAATTGAAACAAAACAGTGGTAGCATTACCAGCCACTCTGAAAATGGAAAAAAAAACCTGAAACATTGAGTATTCTGTGTGGTATACCATGCATCTTGTGTGCAGAATTTCTTCCTTGCAGAAACTGGTCATGTATATTATGTTATCAAATAACTGATACAATTTTTTTAATACCCTTCCTCCTAGGATAGTTGTTCAATTGTTTTAGAGATCGTGCACTTTAACTTCCACTCAGTATAAATATATAGTTGTCCAGCTGAAAATATTCACTGTGGAAAGGTTTGGAAAATGAAAAATGCTATCTGATGATATGAGTAACATAACATTTCTGATTAATTAGAGGATTGCATTATTCCAGCTAATAGATGTTAAATATGAGATGTTATATACAGAAAATGTATGTACTATGCAGTTCATATGTATTAGTAGCACACAAGAAGGTGCTACCATTACAATGTCTTGCGCTATGTTAATTTTACAGTTAACAATGAAAGGAACAATTGGATGCAGTTTCCTTTGCTGATCTATCTTGAACAAATCTTCTCATATAAGCATAGCTTCCGCACCATAAATCCATTTGAAACTGGTTGGCATATTCAAGCCTTTGTTTCAATACAACATTTATGAACCCCACACTTCCCTCCACTCCCAAATTAACTATCTCTTGGTACTCAAGATGTGCCGTATCAATCTCTCTCTTCTTTCAGTCCATTGTACCACAAAGCTTTCTCCCTAGATTGATACAGTACGTCTTCATCTGTGGCAGTCTGTCCATCTAATCCTCAGCTTTCTAATGTAGTGCCATATTTCAAAAGCATGTGTTATTTACTCATATCTACAGGTTATCATTCATATTTCACTTCCATATAATACTGAACTCCAAACAAATACTTTAAGAAAATACTTTGATCACTTAAATATATTTTTGACATCAACGTATTTATCCTTTCTTTTGTCTACAAGATATATACTCATTGGTTCTCCCATTATCATTTAGTTTGCTCAGATTGCAAAATTCTTCAACTAGTTTCAGCATTACATTCCTAATCCAGTTCAATCGGTATCACTTGATTTAACATCTGTTTGACTTTTATTTTCATCTTTTAACCGCTTCCCAAGACACTACCCATTCCATTATCTGATCTTCCATGTCCTTTGCCACCTGTGACAGAATCGCAATGTGATCATCAAACCTGAAATTTCTTATTTCTTCTCCCTGGACTTGGAGCCCCTTTCCAAAATTGCCCATAGTTCACTTTACTGCTTGCTCAGTGTACAGATCAAGTAACATTGGGAGAGGATGGGCTACAGTACTGCCTCACTTTTGTCTCAAGTATTGCCTCTGTTTCATGTTCAACTCATTATCAGCAGTCTGGATTCTGTATGGTTTCTACCTGATAATTGTGTATACCAACTTTTTTCTGGGTTATTGATTTGTGTGAGACAGTTTATTGCCACTGTTATATCTTTTATGCAGAAGTTTGTTAGATACACAAGAAATGCTGTACACGCAGTTTAAACCATGTTATAAATACCAGTCTTTTTCTGTTTATTCACATGGAAGTTAATCTTACATATTCCCCTAAACAGTTTGAGCACTCATAACATATGAATGTCTTTTATTGGACAGTAGAAGAAAGTGTTCTCTGATAAGTGCGGAAATTTTCAGATCTGTCAAACTTGGTGTTATTAATTCTTGTACCATTACTGGTTTAATCAAAACTTCATGGAAGTATTTCTTTTGGGATTCCATAAGTATAGCTACAGATTCTGTGTTCATATTTAATATAGCTGTACTCCAGCTCTGTAAGGTGCCTTGTAAGTCACGGAAGGAACAATCATTGGTGTTGCTTGTCAGGTGTTATACATATGGCATGTATCTGTGATAACTATTCCAATTCTACTGTGCATGAACTTCAAATATTTGTATGCGTGAAAGTGATTGTCATTTGTTTCCTTACCCTGCATGCAATACTGAACTACTTGCAAGTTCAATTAATGCATATTTTTTTAAACCAGGTACTCTGAATTAAGTTGTTTGTTTACTTTTGAGATTATTATACACAGTGGTGTTATTTGAAGTTTTTGTGTGATAATACAACAGATTGCCTTTTAAAAAAATACATTTTTTTGACATGTAATGGGTTACTGACAGTATAATTAAACTAACTTATGCTTGTAATATTCGTTTATATTGTGATATAAATATAGCTTACATTTTATATATTGTTAGAAAATACAGACTGGCACTGTTACATTATCACATTGTGGTCTTGAGGTATCTGCATTGAAACAACAATAAGCTTTATTTTTTCTGTTGGGAATGTATGCTCAGTTCATTACAGATTTTCCTAAATTTACAAATATGTTATAAAGCGTTAGTTCTGTTTGTGTATGTGAGGGAATGTTGTGTTATGAATCAGCAATAAGTGCTGTGTTACTATTTTTCTATCTCCTGTGTAAAAAATTATTGTTGTTTATAGTATTTATGGTGCTGGAACACATTAATTCAGCTATCCAAGGGCTAGAAAATGTCCAAGAGTTTATTTACAAGAAATTTTCACTGTGTTCTCTGTTGTATGTTCAATATCAGTGCTCATTTTACAGTTTCAGCAAGACATTTTGAAGACTGTTATCTTGGCTTTAATGTTAAATGTTTCAACATTCACAACTGTTTTACAGTCCTTAAGTTTTATTAGAAGTATATATTCATCAGAGAAATTATCTTAATAAAGTGTTTTGTGACAACAGAAGTGATATTTGGGGACAGTTTTTTCATATGAATTACCTTCCCTTCAGCCATATTCCATTCAGTACTTAACTGTCCATGTCAATCCATACTGATAGCAGGAAATGTGGTTACCATGATGGATATTGGTGTTGTATTACTCATATTAAAAGTTGGTATTCATGTCCTTTCTGATTGCAGATGTCTGTGGCATGTTAATTCAGACTGCTGCAATATATAATAATAATATTGACTGGTAAAGCGCTGCCTTCTGATAAGCTTAGCAAGCTGATCCTACTTTGTATGGATGTCTCCTACATCTGGAAGATAATCATGTTAACTGGTTCAGTTACGATTAGATACTTTAATTTGGCAACAAAAATACTGAATAGTATTAACAAAGTACAGTGGCATTAGATGCCCTAATATGTTGACTGTTGTGTGCATTGGATTCATATATTTTATTGCAATAGAACTCCATAGATATGTCACTTGGATGGATGTGTGTTTTACGATAGAGAACAATACAAATACTCAGAACTAAAACACAGTCTTTTAATTGAAAAGTTTTGTGAATTTGCATTTATCACACACAGTCTGCACTATAAATTTCAGACAGAAAGTGGCTTCTTCCAGAAAACTGTGATGTAATATTAAGAAATATTCACTCTTTGGAAATTTCGTGCAGTTCTGTGAATACAATGTCAAAATTGTGCCATATTGTTAGCTAAAAGTTTCTTGTAGAACACACAACTGAATTACCTGTTCATTCTCCTTCTTATTATTAACACAGTCAGGGTAAATTATTTGTCATTTTATTCCAACAGAACTGGGTTTTTGTATCAGCCATTTGTGTCTGTTACTTACACTTAGGAAAATAAACAGTTCGTACATTTACACAGCAGATACACAGACATAATAATGTTGGAGAAATGGAACATAGAATAATGTTGAAAAGTTAATAACGAGTTCAACTTAACTCAACAGAAAATACATAATCTAAGAAAATTTCATTAATTATGTGTGAGAATAACAATAGTGATGATTTACTTAACCAGTTACTGAAACATAGCAACTGCCCTAGGAATGACTACTTGCAGAGATATTCTTCAGTGATGAGCACTGTTCTTGAAATTGCAGTTTTATGCAGGTTTGTTATACACTCAGTTAAAAATTCCAGCATTTTTAAGTTTAGCCAGTAGAAGACGGCTTTAAAATCTTTTGCAGGAATAACCACTACCTACAGATCATGACTCTGTAATATAATTTTTTGTAGCCTAATTTGAAGATATCTGATGCAAACACTTATTTCTGTTTTCACATTGTGCCTAACATTAATGCAGGATGTCTAAAGAATGAATTTGGTTGTGGGGTTCAGTATTAATATAATTATTAACTACCTATTACTGAGAGTGAAAAACCCATAATTTGTAAAATATCTCCTAAGTTTTAATCATGGTTTTCCATTCTCATAATGAAGAATCAATGTTAGGTATGCAATTAAGTCAAGAGAATGGTGCATTAAAAAGCAATACAAACATTATTTATCAGCTTTATTTGTTTTTTAATGCATGCCTCCTCAGAGTCTATGCAATTCTGACAACACAATAAATGTGGTTTCTGCGTGCTGGGTACACCATTTTTGTTTCTTGCTCATAAAACAGGAAGTGGGACTTAATTTTTACTTAACGAATGAGAGGAGGAAAGGCTGTACAAAGTGTAAGGGACAGTTATTTTATTTCTTATTGGATATTGTTATTGACAGAACATCCCAGTCAATACTTATTTGCTAATGACACTCCTGAATATTGCTTGACAGGGTGGAGTGACTGAGGAAATAAGTATCACTAGTAAATTGGTCAAATAGTTGAGGGAAGGTGGTTGTAATCTACAGTTGTTTATCTTCCCCCTGTGTACCATTGTTCTGGGCAAAGCCTCTTAAATGGAGACTCCATCCAAAATTCCATCCTAACAGACTTCAGAAGACCCAACTATACTGACCATCTACTGTGTCATCCTCAGCCAGTAGGCACCACTGGATGCAGATGTGGAGGGCATGTGGTCAGCACACGGCTCTGATTCATTGCAGTTTTAGTGAGCAGAGCAGCTACTTCTCTATCAGGTCGGTTCTCAATTGGCTGCACAAAGACTGAGTGCACCCGACTTGCCAACAGTGCTTGGCAGACTTGGACAGTCACCCATCCAAATGTTAGCCAAGTCCAACAGTGCTTAACTTTGGTGATCTGACAGGAACTGATGTTACCACTGCAGCAAGGCTGTTGGCTTCTTAAGTGGAAAGAGGGTATTTACTGTTATTATCTGTGATATGTGAAACGGTAATGTTGTGCTTGATAGCTAATATTAACGCTACTCAAGAAATGTAGGCTTTGTACGTTCAGTCATCTCTCTCCATTCAATTTCATATTTTTATAGACGAACAGAAACTACGCAAGCATTTGTAAGTCATACAAACAACAGAAGCTCACACCTGAAAATGTATAATAAGCCAGAGGAATATAAAAGCAACCTATGTTCACTGGTGTCTCATGTAGAACAGTATTATAAGATTCAGAGATTGATGCTACTGAATAGCAAATCTATTAGGCTCTTACTGAGTAGTACTTGTATGACTTTCTTGTGAAACTACTACTAATCATTAAACAAGTGCAGTACACATACTTTAGGATAATTTACAGTGAAGGTAGGTGGCATAGTTGATGTGTTTTTCGTAAAACACACACTCCCTAAAAATGTTCCTTTAAGAGAGAGCTTGGATTTGATAAGTGGATTTTAGCATTCTACAGTTCTATGTGTGACAGCAAACACATATGTACTAGACTTAAGGCTTCTTAGCAACATGGCTAATTGAGGACACACATTTCTGATTATTCCATTTGTGGAGGCCTTATCTTAAGTCTTCATTGGAAGCAGCATTTGCTGGTATGCCTGTGTCATGATTTACTAAACATATGTCAGTTCATACAACTGTTTACTTTTGATCATCATTTTTTAACTATTGCCATAACCAATGTGCTTTACACACCTGCTTTTCATACACCATTAATGGCAGTTGCATGTACTACCAGTGTACATATGCCCAGAAAATGCAAATGTATGCAGTATGAAGCAGAGAAGAATTTCCAGTTACTTTCCTTTTTTTCTTTGGTCATTCAGGGATGTACATTGTGTATATGCTACTACTAAGTATATGGTGGTGTCCAGTTGCAAACCCAGAATACAATGCTTGCTTACAAGTTAGGATGAGTTTACCAGACAATGACCTCATGTGTTGCCTTTCTGTGATTTACCTAATTTTATTTCATCCATGTATGAATCTGCACAACTGCACAATATTTAAAATATGTATGACCATCTTGCTGCTAGAAACCTTATACCAGTACCCATCTCTGTACCAAACACTAATGCATTACACTTGATGAAAGAATAAACTGAATAAACTTCATTATAGACATACAGTATGCTGAAAGGGGAAACAGCAAAATTACTCTAATTTAATGGTTTCTCACTGTGTTGTCGAGTAGCGTAGTACTTAATTCTCTTTGTGTGTGTGTGTGTGTTGTGTTGTGTTGTGTTGTGTTGTGCTGTGTTGTGTGTGTGTGTGTGTGTGTGTGTGTGTGTGTGTGTGTGTGTGTGTGTGTGTGCGCGCGCATGCACTGGTATTTTTTTTTTTTTAGCTTTTGGCCACACTCACGAACTAACTCTGAACATCTAAGGCATTGAAAAAGTTGCTGCCCGAAGGTGAAAGTTACCTAGTGGAAAGAGTTGGAGATCCAAATATGCAGCTCTGCTTATAAACAAAGTGAAACTCAAAACATTTGTCTCTAGCAGCCCAACTGTATTGATATGCTCAAGGAGGCAAATCTGATAAATCAAAAATAGATATTAAAAGAAGCAAGGCACTGAATGTATTATACTATTTAGTTTCTGTGCTCATTATTTATGCACTTGCATTTTTTTATTTAATGGAAGTCATTGTCTTCAACTTTTATGTATTTAATACCAATAGTCAGTAAGTCAGCGGACATTGAATCTTACTGGTAGTATGACCTCTTGTCACAAATAACTGTGTGATTTTGGTCACTTACTGAATATCTGTGGTTACAAGTGATACAAACACAAATGGTTCTGGAAAATATTTGTGAGTTAAGAGTGACTTAATCTGCATCTATACACTGCAAGCCAATTTATAATTTGTAACTGAGGGAATTTCTTGCACCACTGTCTTTTTCCCCTTTCACTGTTCCATCTGCAAACATTATGTGGAAAAAATGAATGTTTATAAACCTCCATATGATCTCTATTTTTCCTGATTTCCTTTTGTAGTCATTTCATGAGAAATATGCAGAAGGAAGTAGTATGTTACCTGTCTCTTGTTGGAACATATGCCCTCAGAAATTTGACGGTAAATCTCTCTGTAATACACAGCTCTTCACTTGTAGCATTTGTTTCTAAGGATTAATGAAGATCTCTGTTAATCTCTTGTGCCTATTAAATGATTCTGTGACAAAATTGGATCTCTCCTATATCTTATATTTATCCAACTTGATAAGGGTTCTAGGCTGATGTACAGTTCTCAAAAACTGATCCAACAACTACTTTGTAAGCTACTTCTTTCATGGATGAATTATAAATCCTTAAGATTTTCCGAATGAATCCGAACATTAAATCTGCATATAGTTTGTTTTGTGTAGTCATTCCAATGACTTGTCAGCAAGGATAATGAAACAGTGATGGACCTGTATACCCAGTTACGCACAAAATTTTTAATTTATGTATGTTCAGGACCAAATGCCAGCACCCGTATCAGTCATTGTTGCTCTGTAGCTCTTTCTGCATTTTACAGATCTTCTGACATTGCAACCTTCTTCATGGAGGCTCCCTATAATGTCTGTCAGATCATTAATACAAATTGTGAACAGTAATGGCTCATTCCTCCTAGTATAGGGTGACCAAATCTATCTTGGAGAAAACTGGGACACTACCAGCTTGGCTCCAATGGACCTGCCCACCCCCACTTCCTGCATATCCCAAATATATCCTTGATTTTAAATCATTAACATTAATGTTTTATTAACACATTCTGGTAACTTGATGATGGCCCATTTACTATTAGTAAGAAGGATAAAAACAGGTATAGTATGATTCATTTTTACTCTATCTTTTTAATTAGTGATATTTAATATACATAATAAAACAAGTTCTTTATTGACATGTGGAAAAATCAGGTCTACTGCCGGATGTTTGTGTCGCTCTGGCACAATATTTCGGCCACGTAACTCGTTGCCTTCTTCAGATGCTACCTGAGACTGCCGTGTTGGACGATCTTGTCCAGTATTTATGCCCAGAGAGCGCTGGGTGCTCTCTTTGCCGTCCGCGCCCGCCTGGCACTGCTTGTAATGTGTCTCTTCCCCGGTGTTCCCTCGGACGTCCGCGTCCGACTTGGGCGCCATCTGTGGCAGCCCGACTTGGGCGCCATCTGTGGCAGCTCTCTGAGGCTTGTCCTGTGTCGGGCGTTCCGTTCGCGGTCCGCGCCCGCCAGGTGCTGCTCCTCGGTTTTAACCCCTCCCTTGTACCCCCACGGACGTCCGCGCCCAGCTCGTCCACCATCTGTGGTTGTGGCAGTTGTCTGGGGCCGGACCCGCATGTGGCGTTTCGTTCGTTGTCCGCGCCCGCTTGGCGCTGCTCCCAAGGTGTTGGCACTTCCCTGGTGCTCCGACGGACGTCCGCGCCCGCCTAGTCCACCATCTGCAGTTGTGGCAGCTGTCTGAGGCCCGTCTTGCGTCGGGGGCTCTGTTCGCGGTCCGCGCCTGCCTGGCGCTGCTTGGAAGGTGTTGTTTCTTCCCCGGTGCCCCCTCAGACGTCCGCGCCCGACTTGGTCTCCATCTGTGGCAGCTCTCTGAGGCCTGTCCTTTGTTGGGCGCTCCATTCGCCGTCCGCGCCCGCCTGGCGCTGATCCTGCGGTGTTGGCACTTCCCTGGTGCTCCGACGGTCGTCCATGCTCGGCTCGTCCATCATCTGTGATCGTGGCGGCTGTCAGAGGCCCGTCCTGCGTCGGGAGTTGCGTTCGCGGTCCGCACCCGCCTGGCGCTACTCCTGCAGTGTTACTACTTATTGAGGAGTTTGTTGGTTCATTCCGTTGAGCCCTAATAAGCTCCAGAGCCGGACTCCATGCCGAGCTAAGCTGGTAATCGCTGTCTCGGTTTATTAGGTTGTCAGTGACCTTGATCTCGATGGCCTCCTTTATGACACTGTCCCAAAATCTTGGCGTCTGTGTCACAATTTTGGTGTTGTTGTAGTCCATTGAGTGGCCGAGCTCCAGACTGCTCCGCTATGGCAGATTTTGTTGCCTGTCCGAGTCTGGTGTGCCTCTGGTGTTCTTTGCACCTGACGTCCACCGTCCTGGTTGTCTGGCCAATGTATGACTTTCCACACTGTCATGGGATGTTGTAAATGCCTGGTTTACGTGGCCCCAGGTCGTCCTTCACACTCTCTAGCATGGTCCCAATTTTGGAGAGTGGACAAAAGATACTCATTATATCATATTTTGAAAGAATTCTGCTGATCTTTGCAGAAATAGGTCCAGCATATGGCAGGTATGCCACCGTCTTCGCCTCCTCTGGCTCCTCTTGTGTACCCTGTGGTTGACTGGTAGTACGAAGTGCCCTTTGGATGTCTGTGGAGGAGTATCCATTTCTGCTGAACACCAGCTGTAGATGTTTGTGGCCAGACTTTCCTTATCTGACAGAGCTCGAGCCCTGTGAACTAATGTTTCCAAACTCCATTTTTCTGTGCCGGGTGGTGGCAGCTACTGGCTTGAAGGTATAAGTCAGTGTGGGTGGGCTTACGATACACACTGTGCCCCAAAGTGCCATCTGCCTTCCTCTTGACCAGGACATCCAAGAATGGGAGTTGTCCATCCTCCTCTAGCTCCATAGTAAATTTTATTCTTGGGTGGCGTGAATTTAGATGTTCCAAAAAGTCATCTAGCTTCTCCCTACCATGGGGCCAAATGACAAAAGTGTCATCGACATACCTGTGAAAGCACTTGGGTTGGTAAGTGGCTGATGCAAGTGCCTCCTCTTCGTACCTTTCCATGAAAAGGTTGGCTACCACTGGTGATAAAGGGCTGCCCATTGCCACTCCTTCCATTTGCTCATAAAATTGACCCCCATAAAGAAAATATGTTTGAGGTCAGTACATGCTTGAACAGGTCGAGCAGGGCACCATCGAACTTCTCTCCAATGATATTGAGTGAATCAGTGAGTGGCACTCGTGTGAAGAGCGACACCACATCGAAACTGACCACGATGTCAGAGTCCACGATGTGTACCTGCCTTAGCCGTTGTAGGAAGTCCTCCGAGTCTTGAATGTGGTGTGCACATTTGCCCACATAAGGTGCCAATATCTTCTTCAGGTATTGTGCAGTGAGGTATGTCGCTGCGCCGATGTTACTGACAATAAGTCGAAGAGGGACCCCTCCTTGTGGACCTTGTGGAGTCCATAGAGTCTTGGCGGTACAGGTGCTTTAGGATGAAGCTTCTTGGTGACCTGTTCAGGTAGACCTGTCTCCTTCAGCAACTTCCGGGTCTTCTTGTCCACCTTGTCAGTGGGGTCACCATCTAGTGGTTTGTAAGCAGTGTCTTCCAGAAGTTGTTGCACCTTCCTATCATACTCCAACTTGTTTAAGATGACAGTGGAGTTACCCTTATCAGCTGGCAGAACTACAATGCTTTCATCCTCCCGTAGCTGCCTGAGTGCCACCCTCTCCTCGCTCGAGGAGCTAGCTTTTAAAACAATATCGCCCACTTCTCATGACACTATAACGGTGCACAGTTTTCATTGTACCACTTGTGAAGGTTTTCCTCAACGACGTTTGTCATTATCCCTATTTGATTAAAGAGACTGCAGTCATTGATCTCAATTTTTTCCTCTTATAATACTGAACTCTCTCTTCAACACATTCTTATTTTGGAACACTACAGCCACAGTACCGCACGAAATCTATTTTTTTTGTGCGTGCATCAATATTGATACTGTGAAAAACCACCTTTCTGTCATTTTTTTCCATACAGATTCGGCAAATTTTGTTGTCAGGCTGTATAAAAATGAACGGGGTAGCCACTTTGTCTAAGGCGTCTTGCCACGGACCGCGCGGCTCGGAGGTTCGATTCCTCCATCGGGCATGGGTGTGTGCGTTATCCTTAGCGATAAGTTTGTTAAAATAGATTGAGAAGTGCGTAAGCTTAGGGAGCGATGACCCCAGCAGTTTGGTCCCATAAGACCTTACCACAAATTTCTAAATAAAAATGAAGGACAATGACACCAACCACGTGAAATTTGATGCAAGAACTACACAGACTAAACGGTAGGCACTGTAACTTGAGACTTTCGATGCCAAATAATGCGTCAAGAGTTTTATTTGCGATAGAATAACAACAAAATACTTAATACACGAGTAAAGCCAGTTTCCAATGACAACAGATGCTGGAGGAAATGCAGCTGTTGGCTAATGACAGATCATACTTTTTCTGTCGTGAAGATTCAACTTATTTTTTTTTTTCACAACTACATGAACTAATTCGCTGGATGGTGTAGGGAACGGAGGAAGCAAGCCCCTCCCAACGCCTCCCCGCTAGGTTGTGATATCTGGCAGCGATATACCAAAATATCGAGATATTGGAATCATGACCGCAGTATTTTTAATCAGTATTTGTCGAGGCGATATGTCGGTAGTGACGACAATATTTATGGCTATACAATCGGAAAATATTATTGTCATTGTAGTCACCTAATTTATAACAGAGGAAACTCACGTCTTATTTCTTTTTGGCACTAAAATATTTACAACATAAGAACGATGCCTATCGTTTCTTACTCTGAAGTTTTTACAGAAACTTTCGGTCGAAAGTAAGGTGTGTAAATGTATGAAATGTAATTCTCGAAAGCTCTGCTGTTTGTGTTGTTCCTTGATCGTTGTATGTTTATATTACTGATTTTGCAATGTGAAGAAGAGGGGAAAAAAAACAAAAACGAAACAAAAGTGCCTTTGAGAAGTGATTTGTGGAGGTCTGTTATGTCCTATCTACGTGATTCTGTAGCTCTCAATTCGTTCGAGCAATCAATCATTCATGGTAGGAAATACAGTCATAGCTCAGTCACTCAAAATGATTCTGCAATTTTACTTGTTAGAATGAAATCAGGTGGTGATTCTTCTTCTCTGCAGGCTCGTGCTTTGCGGCAGTCTGCTAATCTGTACAAATAAAATGCCTCGTAATTTTGGGAGCGTTGTATAATCAGTCGGGAAACCTCAGATCAAGCGGATATTTGGCTTTGATGAAGTTTAACCTTCCGAAGAAGCAATGGAGCTCTTGGATTATTAAGTGCAGGTTCGTATCCAGTCTTTCGGAAGTCCCTTCTGATTAACAACTACGCAATATATCGATAAATATCATTAATTCTCAAATTTAATATACACACCATTTACTTGAAGAAGCCATCTATATATATTTCCCTTTAATCGTACAGTTCGTATCAGTTATCTTCTGTGATAAATCTCAATAATCAGATTACAGTTCTTCCAAACCAAGCTCAGGCTAATCGGCACGAAGACAATCTCGGAAGCCCCCTTTCTTTTTTTTCTAACAACCACCAGAGAGAGTACTACAAAGAATACTTATGCGCTCATGGCATAGCTATTGTATGAGCTACTTTTCGCATGGATTCTGCGAGTATGAAGATAGAAAATTAGTAAACGTCATTCAAGGGTAGAATTGTATCTGAATAATTCATCGAATATAAAGAGATATTACAATTGCCCCTCGCAGCGAGCAAAGTTAATGATAATACACTTTGCGAGCTAACAGAAAAAATTTGTTGGATTGTTTATTCAAAAGAGGAATATTTTGAATTAGCAGAATTTTACTATGGAGAGTATGGGTAACATGTTAAGACAATAAGTTACGAGAATACCTAAGCTGTAGCTTTTACATGTACTGGGGTATACCCGCATCCCGAGTACATAACCAGGGAAGATGTAGATTGGTGTAATTACGAAAAAGGTCTACCCATTTGGGAACTGGCCTTCACAGGGAAACCCTGGAAAACCCGGAAGAATAGACCCCAGCTCAGGTATTAAAGAAGATAGGAAAGCCTAAATCCAGTAATTTTGAAATATATAGAAGCTCCATCGAAGGAAAAGTGCCTCATAGCCAAAAAAAAAAAAAAAAAAAAAAAAAAATTACAATATTGCTCAAAAAAAAAAAATTTTCAAAATTCTTCTTTCGACGATGTAGCCGGCGATCTCGTTGTGAAGTCGATGGAACAGGAACACTGGGTACGGACACCGGGTAGGCGACGTACAGCGTTTGGTGGACGCGGCACGGAGGACGGGCGATGGCTTATGGTACAGGATAGAAGCTGGTAACGTGCCGTAGAAACAGGAAGATGATCTCAGGAACAGATGGTCAGGGACGTGAACATGAAACAGGTTTAAAGCGGAATAATAAAAGGTTCTGACTGAATAAATCCCTGGAAGAGAGTGGATTAAGGCAACGAAGTCCATATTTCATCGTTGAACTCAAAATCGGAGTGGATCCCTACATTCTTCCATCTGTACTAGACTGGAACATCCATCAGTCCTGACAATCGCGATTTTTTTTTTTTTTTTTTTTATAGTCCTCAATACCAAAGTTGTTTTGCATTACAACCGCTGATTGTCCAAAACATTGCCATATAGACCGTGGGGATTTAAATTTTGTTGTAGCTCATATCGAATGTATTCCTCTCAAAAAAGTTTTAATCAAATCTTCGTTTTGTTATAGTGCAGGTGGAAGTAGAGCATTGAATCTGTCCGAGGTTTGCTTTCAATTAAGAAATTATGGATAAAATTTAAGTTTACACCTGATGAAAAATTTTAAACATAGGTATATGACACTGACTCCAAAAAGGAATAATTTGAAAAATTTTCATTATTCTTATAATTAATTGATTTATAGATCCACTTGCAAATAAATATCATTAATGATGACGTATGTTCATTTAACAAATCATCCAATCGCAGAATCTTCTTCATCCTCTCATGAACATTTATGGAAATATATTTCAACAATTATGTCCATAACATGAAACACACAAACTGCTATTCTTAAAATGTTAGTTAAAATTCTTAAATTAATTCTCCTGGTCAAGAAGGCATAATGAAAAATCTCAAAATTATAATAATTTTCTCTCGCGCAACCAGAGAGTTTCTTCAATTGTTTCCAACAGTGACATTATCGACTGTTGCTTCATTTCACAGTTCATTTGTTTTCTTGCGCGAACAGCGCACATCATACACACAGCGTATTTACCTACATATCCCACACTGTTCAAGTTTCACACGCAATTCTCACATAAGTGCCGTGTCTTGAGGAAATGTAGATGCACTTTCATTGTATATCACTGTGGCTTCTGCTCATAGTCCACACTTACAAACACTAGTAATTAACAAATTCTTCTACCTATCTTAAAAATTTTGTGCTAAACTATCACAGGAGTAATCTCACTGTCTCTTAACCTATCACAGGAGTAATCTCACTGTCTCTTAACCTATCACAGGAGTAATCTCACTGTCTCTTAACCTAGCACAGGAGTAGTCTCATTGTCTCTTAACCTCTAGACAACATAAACTTCTTGATATTTATATACACATTCGACTCATAGTCAAATTCCACACTAAATTCTTCTCCATATTTGGTATCACAAATCTACGATCCTTCAAAAAAATTCTTAATATCATTATGCGGGAAAAATCCCTTTATTCTTTTCGATTCGAGATATGCCAACAAGTATGATCCAGGATTTGGTATATTTACAATAACATATGGTCCGGTATAAATAAGATTCCATTTCTTTATGTTCTTCATCAGTTTCGAGGAATGGATGTGTCGCCTCAATAAAACCTTTTCTCCAAGATGAAACGTCTGAATCCGGTGAATCCGTTTATCGTATGTCAATTTCCGTTGTATTGCCTTTTTAGTTAAACTGACAAGTGCGCGTCGAATCTTTTCCTCCCATTTTAAATTCTGGTCTTCATACTTTTCTTCCGTTGCCTCCAGGTTTTGGAACGACTAAGAGCGGAGAACAATATGGACTAGTTGATGGCTCAATCAAGTTCCATCCTAACATTCTATTTATCTCCCTTTGAACGGATTGTTTTAAACGCCAGGGGATCGGATAGTGCTTGTAACAGTAAGTCTGATGTGGCTTCACTTGTAGGTGACAAATATACCCTTTAATAATTCCTGGTTTCTCATCAAAAATCTCTTCAATTGCCTCTAACAAATAATGAAGCTGCTGCCTTTGTTCTCCGGTAAGCTGATTTGATTCACTAGCTTTTATCATTGTTGTTTGGTTAAAGTCCTCCTGTTGTATCAAATCCTTTGAAAGCTCCGTCCAACGACCGTTTGTAGTGTCAATTAATTGAATTATGGCACCGCGACAATATTTCTCATGCACCGTTTCCTTTCTATTTAAATCCAGTGCTATCTCTTCTCCATTTAATCTAAATTTAACTATTCCTTCCAAAAAATCTATCTGACAATCGTACTCTTGCATACTCCCAATACCAAGAATACAGTCCACTAATAACTTCTCCACTACAAGGAACGTGCATTTTATTGCTACATTTCCCATTTTCATCTCTAATTGTGTTTGTATTTTGACATTGGGAGAGCGTGCTCCAACAGCTCCGATGATTTTGCAGTTCTGTACTGGCAAAATTGGTACCTTCTTCTTCCTAATAATTCTCCGAAAAAGAGCGCCTGAGATGACATTGGCGGAAGCGGCGGTGTCTAATATCACATTCGTTGGAACTTCCTCTATTTCAACAAATACTTCCGATACCGGAACACTCGATCTGTCATTATGACAAGTTATTAAATCCTTTGTTAACTCTTCAGTCAACATATGGCACCGCGACAATATTTCTCATATTATATCTTAACAATTGTAATTTTACTGTTTCGCCCCTAACAGATCCCCTGACCGCTCCTCCGGGGCACGATGCGGTCATGTTTAGTTTGACTGATTATTGGTCCGATTGGTATTTATCTCTTCAGCTACTTCAGTGATTATCGGTTGATGTGGTGAATTCGGTCTATATTGTCTTGCTTGGTTTGTGTAATTATTGTTGTTGTTCTGCTGGTGTTGGTAGAACTGTCCTGTGTTGCCATACATTGGATCATATCGATTAAAATTCCTATTGTTCCTAAAATAGCCCCTCGCTGCACCATTACTAAAGTTTCCATTATGGTAATAATTATTGTTTGCATTTTGTCCATTTCTAAGTCTCCTCGGAGAGTGTAGTTGGTTATGATTATTGTTACTGCTACCATTACTGCCATTCACATTCGAGTTGCAGCTCGGATTCGCTTCTGTTACTCTTCTTTGATATGACATTTCTCTTGCCCTTTTATTGTCCTCCTCAATTATATCAATATGATCAAGCGTAGTCATAAATGAGTCTATATCCTTATCATTTATATATAACAGCTGATTCCTTATGCTGGTGGGTAGTCTGGACTTGAGTATTCTAAGTATATCCGACAAAGGAATCGGTACATCCCAATACAAAGATTTATTAATGTATTTCTCAAAATATCTCTTTAGAGATCCTCTAGAAAACGAGAAAGGCTCAGGATATAATACTTCCTGCCTAAGTCTTTCTTGTATTCCAGCAGACCAATATTTTGCTAGAAAAGCATCCTCAAACTCTTTGTAACATTTACAAGAAGATGTTTGTTCGGATGCCCACAATGCTCCTGTTCCTTGTATATATCCAGATACAAAACTAATCTTTTGCCATTCTGTCCAAGATCGTGGAAATAGACCACTGAAACTTCGAATAAAGACTACAGGATGAACATTCTTTTTGCCAGGGTTAAAGATTTGAAATTGTCTCTGTTTAATCATCTTCTCCTCAACGCTACTACGATTCCAAAAATGATCCTGTTCGTACTTTTTCCTGTGGCTATCCGTTATATCGAATCTAACTTGTGACGTTCCAGTTCTGTCTACATCGGATCTTGACGTGGACGGAATGTCACGCACAGATTGAGAGTTTTGTTTCCTACTTCTCGGTGTTTCTAAATCCTCCTGCGAGAGATTTAGTGATCTTTCGATATTTTCTTTCCAACGCGAGAAATCTTCGCCAAGTTGTTGTCGAACTTCCTTTAACCCTTTGTTAAAAAAATTATCCTCGGAACTCTCTGAAATGGACTGTAAAGCTACTTTCACAGTTTCTTCTATGGTTTCCGAAGGAGAATTTTGCCGCTCTAATGTCATTTCTGAAAACTTTCCCGCAAGTACATTCATTCTATGTTCCACTGTCTCCTGTTTTTCCTTCACTTCGTCAAATTGCTTCTTTAGATTATCTTGGGATTCTGTTATTTCTGGTATCATAGCTACGGAACACTGTATGTCCTCTTGAGCTTGTATTACTTGAGGAAACAGTTATAATTGTTTTTGTATCGTGTCAATTTTGACGGATACATATTCGGTTAGTTCCGCTTTTAATTTACTATTGTTTTCTTGGCATTGTTGGCGGACCTGCTCAATTCGAGCAATAAGATTCTGTTCGGTCCTTTCTGCCTGTTCCTTTATTTCCTGTGTCTGGGTTTTTAATCTCTGATCTAATTCGGTAAAGGTTGCTCTTAACTGATTTTGTAATTCTGTTTGATTTTCGGCTAGTTGATTTTTGAATTCATTTTGTATAACGGACAAGTCTCGTTTTACCTCTGCTTGGCCTTCGGCTAATAGAGACAACTGTTGCATAATAACAACTAATGTGTCAACAACAGTCTGATCAGCTGTTGTATGAATGTTTTCTGAACCAGCGGGATTATTTATATTGCTACCGCTAGCCACAACAGTCTCAGAATTGTTATCCGTGGCCTCTGCTCCTGCGCAAACAGCTGAAGGCTGTTGCACGTCTCGTTGCTGATTCAATGACATTTTAAATGCCGCTCTAGTCAATACAATTAAATAACTGTCAACATCAGGTTCTAATCACTAAATACGGTTTCAAATTTACTGTCGTAGACACGCTTAACTTTCAAATTACTTCACAGATGGTATAAAGTTCAATGTCCAGATACGAAAATCACACAATATACAGCTCTACAATCTAACTACTATCTGGAAAAAGTTCATTCTAAATTGATTTCAAACTATTTTAACTACAGGATAAAAAAATTAGATTTCTCTGGCCTTGTTCTGTAGTCTCGGTGTTGTCCAATAGTTGAAATCGTTTCTTGGCATCAGCAATCTTTTACTATGGGCACCGAATCTCTCTTCAGATTAGTTATCTCTCGTTCTCGTTGGTTTTCATGAAACAAAAAATACATATATTATATAACAATCCAAGAGAGTCCTGTCACACTGGCGCCATTGTAATTTTTTTTTCTATCTTTTCTACGTGATTATGTAGCTCTCAATTCGTTCGAGCAATCAATCATTCATGGTAGGAAATACAGTCATAGCTCAGTCACTCAAAATGATTCTGCAATTTTACTTGTTAGAATGAAATCAGGTGGTGATTCTTCTTCTCTGCAGGCTCGTGCTTTGCGGCAGTCTGCTAATCTGTACAAATAAAATGCCTCGTAATTTTGGGAGCGTTGTATAATCAGTCGGGAAACCTCAGATCAAGCGGATATTTGGCTTTGATGAAGTTTAACCTTCCGAAGAAGCAATGGAGCTCTTGGATTATTAAGTGCAGGTTCGTATCCAGTCTTTCGGAAGTCCCTTCTGATTAACAACTACGCAATATATCGATAAATATCATTAATTCTCAAATTTAATATACACACCATTTACTTGAAGAAGCCATCTATATATATTTCCCTTTAATCGTACAGTTCGTATCAGTTATCTTCTGTGATAAATCTCAATAATCAGATTACAGTTCTTCCAAACCAAGCTCAGGCTAATCGGCACGAAGACAATCTCGGAAGCCCCCTTTCTTTTTTTCTAACAACCACCAGAGAGAGTACTACAAAGAATACTTATGCGCTCATGGCATAGCTATTGTATGAGCTACTTTTCGCATGGATTCTGCGAGTATGAAGATAGAAAATTAGTAAACGTCATTCAAGGGTAGAATTGTATCTGAATAATTCATCGAATATAAAGAGATATTACAGTGTTGTTCCTTGATCGTTGTATGTTTATATTACTGATTTTGCAATGTGAAGAAGAGGGGAAAAAAAACAAAAACGAAACAAAAGTGCCTTTGAGAAGTGATTTGTGGAGGTCTGTTATGTCAAACGATAGTAAACAAGAGAAGTGTAATTATTGTGGGAAATTATTACTAACCACTGGTAACACCACAACCATAAAAGCTAATTTAAAGTCTACACATCCGAAAACAATTTGGATCAGTGACGGAAGGCTACGGTTTCTTCGAGAAAAGCTGCGTCAAAATCAAACGCTGCCAGTGCTGATATAGACAGCGAGCCTCTCCGTGCCGCTTCCATTCCAGCACTAACTTCGATTTCAACAACCAGTTATTCAACTTGTACGCAAGGAGGTATCGCAGTTACTTTAAAAAAAATGTTGCTTCATCTGCAGAAGAAGGGTGTCAAAAAAAAGGAGCGATTTTGATTTATATTGTGTGGTATTTTATATTTTGGAGGAAAAAGCTTTCATCAGTCTTTCGAAAGTTTTATATCCTTTGTATAAAATAACAGCCAGAAAAACTTTTGTAAAATTAGTGAGCAACAATACAAAATCCTTCGTCTCCATTTCAGCCAGAATTACGTGACGTAACAACAGCAACATTAGCTCTTCATTTATGGACTGAGAAGTAACGGAACGCCATACCTCAGACTATGTTTCTCATGAACAATTCGAATCACATGATCAGGTCACAGCTGTAGTTACAGACACCGGAGCAAATATGGTCAAGGCATCAGTGCGTACATTTGCTCTATAAACGGATTTGTGTTATCTGTATTTTGAGTTATTTTGCTTATCTATTTTTTCTGTATATTTCTTCATACATTGTAGAATTTTCTTTTATTTTTTTCTTAAGATTTCTCAGTTAGTATTTTAAAAAAACATGTAATTAATTTGGTTTTTTCATTATCTTTAATTCGTGAAACACACTCCTCATAATGTCAAATAACACGTACAACCTTACGCTATAAAATGAATTTTAAAACCAAATTTTTGGTACCGATATATAGAAATACCGATGTCTTCCGCTCGATTAATCGTCAATATCGATATTTAGGTTTGTGCTCAGATGGCAAAGACTACCAAATCCACCGGTTAGTCACTCAACCGTTAGGGGTAAAACTCAATGGGACCCGGGGCAAGTAAGACTAGCAACCTGCTTCCCTGGTACTTTAAATATGATGCTGGCAACAATCAGAGCAAAATGCCTCGGACTTTGGAGGTGACGGAGTCCCACCTCTAATTGACAAACCAGGGACTCCTAAGATACGACTCGACAAACGAATGGTAACGAGATGGGGAGCTATTAATATCAATGGGGGCTACTCTGGCAAGAGGCTGCAAGTAAGATGGGGTTGCACGTCTTACCTGTTAGTGACATTCGGGTAAGGGGTGAGAAAGAAGAGGAAGTGGGAGAATACAATGTCTACCTGTCAGGAGTCAAAACAGGAATAGCACAATGGGGGTGTAAGGCTATACATCAGGAAAGAAATGGAACCCAGCGTAGTTGCAATAAGGTATGTAAACGAACGACTGATGTGGATAGATTTGACAGTGTCTAGTAAGAAAATTAGGATTGTGTCAGTATATTCGCATTGTGAAGGGACAGATCAAGATAAGATGGATAGTTTTTATGACGCACTCAGTGATGCAGTTGTTAGAGTAAAGGACAAGGCCAGTGTTCTGCGCATCGGTGATTTTAATTCCAGAATTGGAAATCGAACAGAAGGGTATGAAAAGGTTATGGGTAAATTTGGAGAGGATATGGAGGCCAACAGGAACGGGAAACAACTCTTGGATTTCTGTGCCAGTATGGGCTTAGTAAACACAAGCTCCTTTTTTAAAAATAAGAACATTCACCGGTATACTTGGGAAGGCAGGGGAACCAGATCTGTCATTGACTATATAATAACAGATCGGAAGTCAGGAAGGCTGTGAGGGACACACGTGTATTCAGGGGATTCTTTGATGACAGTGATCACTATTTAATCTGCAGTGAAATTGGTATTGTGAGGCCGAAAGTGCAGGAGGTCAGGTCCATATGTAGGAGGATAAGAGTGGAGAAACTTCAGGATAAGGAAATCAGGCACAAGTACATAACAGTGATCTCAGAAAGGTACCAGTTAGTTGAATGTGGTCAATTACAGTCATTGGAAAAGGAATGGACAAGGTACAGGGACACAGTACTGGAAGTGGCTAAAGAATGTCTTGGAACAGTAGTGTGTAAAGGTAAGATGAAGCAAACAGCTTGGTGGAATGACACAGTCAAGGCAGCCTGTAAAAGGAGAAACAAGGCGTATAAAACATGGCTACATACTAGAACCCAGGTAGGCAGAGAAAGTTATGTTGAAGAAAGAAACAAAGTCAAACAAATAATTGCAGCATCTAAGAAGAAATCTTGGGAAGACTTTGGAAACAGGTTCGAGACTTTGGGTCAAGCTGCTGGAAAACCATTCTGGAGTGTAATTAGCAGTCTTCGAAATGGTGGTAAGAAGAAAATGACAAATATTTTGGACAGGTCAGGATAACTGCTGGTGAATCCTGTAGATGCCTTGGGCAGATGGAGGGAATATTATCAAGAGTTGCTCAATGTAGGTGAAAATACGATCAGTAATGTTTCAGATTTCGATGTACAATGGGATAGGAATGATAATGGAAATAGGAGCACATTTGAGTAAGTGGACGAAATGGTCAACAGATTGCAGTGCAATAAAGCGGCTGGGGTGGATGAAATTAAGTCGGAACTCATCAAATACAGTGGAACGTCAGGTCTTAAATGGCTACACAGGATAATTGAAATGGCCTGGGTGTCGGGACAGGTTCCATCAGACTGGACGAAAGCAATAATCACACCAATCTTTGAACATTGAAACAGAAAAGATTGTAACAACTACAGAGGTATCTCTTTAATCAGCGTTGTGGGTAAAATCTTCTCAGGTATTGTTGAAAGGAAAGTGCGAGTATTAGTTGAGGACAAAATGGATGAAAATCAGTGTGGGTTTAGGCCTCTTAGAGGCTGTCAGGACCAGATCTTTAGCTTACGGCAAATAATGGAGAAGTGTTACGAGTGGAACAGGGAATTGTATCTACGCTTTATAGATCTAGAAAAGGCATATGACCGGTTTCCTATGAGGAAGTTATTGTCTGTTCTACGAGATTACGGAATAGAAGGCAAACTTTTGCAAGCAATTAAAGGTCTTTACATGGATAGTCAGGCAGCAGTTAGAGTTGACGGTAAATTGAGTTCATGGTTCAGAGTAGTTTCAGAGGTAAGACAAGGCTGCAACCTGTCTCCACTGTTGTGCATATTATTTATGGATCATATGTTGAAAACAATAGATTGGCTGGGTGAGATTAAGATATGTGAACACAAAATAAGCAGTCTCGCATATGCGGATGACTTAGTTGTGATGGCAGATTCGATTGAAAGTTTGCAAAGTAATATTTCAGAGTTAGATCAGAAATGTAAGGACTATGATATGAAGATTAGCATCCCCAAAACGAAATTAATGTCAGTGGGAAAGAGATATAAATGGATTGAGTGCCAAATAGGAGGAACAAAGTTAGAACAGGTGGACGGTTTCAAGTACTTAGGATGCATATTCTCACAGGATGGCAACATAGTGAAGGAACTGGAAGCGAGGTGTAGTAAAGCTATTGCAGTGAGCGCTCAGCTACGATCTACTCTCTTCTGCAAGAAGGAAGTCAGTACCAAGACTAAGTTATCTGTGCACCGTTCACTCTTTCGACCAACTTTGTTGTATGGGAACGAAAGCTGGGTGGATTCAGGTTACCTTACCAATAAGGTTGAGTTTACGGATATGAAATTAACTAGGATGATTGCAGGTACTAGTAGATGTGAACAATGGTCGGAGGGTGTCCACAATGAGGAAATCAAAGAAAAACTGGGAATGAACTCTATTGATGTAGCAGTCAGGGCGAACAGGCTTAGATGGTGGGGTCATGTTACACGCATGGGAGAAACAAGGTTACCCAAGAGACTCATGGGTTCAGCAGTAGAGGGTAGGAGGAGTCGGGTAGACCAAGGAGAAGGTACCTGGATTCGGTTAAGAATGATTTTGAAGTAATAGGCTTAACATCAGAAGAGGCACCAATGTTAGCACTGAATAGGGGATCATGGAGGAATTTTATAAGGGGGACTATGCTCCAGGCTGAACGCTGAAAGGCATAATCAGTCTTAAAAGATGATGATGATGATGATGATGATCGATATTTAGAGAGCCGACATTCGATCGCAACGAATACCGACATTTATCTTTCAATATCACATCCCTACTCCCCACACATGGATAGTCGAGGGGGAGGGGTGATGCGGAGGGAACAATTCGGAATTAGTTAGACTGTGCTAGCACTACAAATGTTCTTATTGGTTTGGGAGCAGTGCCGCCAATTCTCAAAAACGAAGTAAGCTAAATCTGTCTACAAAAAAGCTAGAAAAAAGCTAAATTGTTAGATAAGTTCAACAGAGGAATAATTTAATCAAGCTTTACACAGAGAGAAGCCAAGCTGTACTCAACACTGATATTACTTTGATGGAATTTTTGTTTTACATTGGAGTGAAGTTCTTGAAAAAGAATTTACTCAGACTTACTCATATCAGGTATGCAATTAAGTTCAAAACAGTTTCAGGAAATAACTGTTACACACGGTTTTGCATTATATCTTAAACTTCGGTATGACGTTTCATTTTAATGACTTAAGTAGCTAGAGAGGAAATGTTTGATGTTCAAAAATGTAGACATTTCCGAAAGTAGAAAAGAACAAAGAAATCAAAGGTGTGCCTTACGTACCTCATTAGAGGAATAGTGCACTATTACTTTATACGCAGATGTAACAATCTGAGGTTTTATTTCTATGATATGCTTATAAAATATGAGCACATTTTTAAAAGCTCGATAATTTGACGCAAAAATATGTTGAAATAAGAATATTCATGTCAGTTTCTTTTGATTAATTTATTTCTCATTATATATACTTGGTGATTATAATTAGTTAAACTTTCAAACCGCTGTAGAAATAACACCACTCGTCAGAATCACGTCAAATTGCAACGGAATATTATCGAAGGGGGAAAACGTATGGCAGAAGAAAAATAAATAGTTACAAAATGTAGCGATGGATGGCGCTGTAAGCATCATAATTTAATAGTGGTCGACTACAAATGACAAATGAATCATACAACAATGCCTACTTAGTGTGCATGGATGTACAGGTGTGATACTGTTAGTTACGTAAGGCCATCCACAATGGCAAGGTCATATCACATCGGATGGGAAAAATCGGTTTTTAATTGTCCTGAGGCCAAAAACCGCATAAAAAGCATCAATCACATCGGTTTTTAAAGACCAAGATGCCATAAAACGCATAAAAAGCATCAATAAGAATCAAATCGGATTATTAATTTCCGTGTGACTGGCGCAAAACATGTTCAATATGCTGTCCACCGTTTTCTGCCACAAGTTGAAATCGAGAAGCAGCATGTTCTACAACTGATCGAAGTGTTTCTGGGGTCATGTTCAGAATGTGTTGAGCAATGCGTGCCTTCAATGCAGCTAAGTTTGCAACCGGTACACTGAACACAACATATTTCAGACAGCCGCTCAACCAGAAGTCACACAAATTAAGGTCAGGTGATCGGGACGGCCAGGCTGTAGAGAAATGGCGGCTGAAAATTCTAGCATTAGTGAAATGGCGCTCCAGCAGCTGCTTAACAGGATTTGCAACGTGCGGCGGTGCGCCATCTTGCATAAAAATGATCCCATCCACACATCCACGCTGTTGGAGAGCTGGTATGACGTGGTTGCGCAAAAGACACTCATAGCGCTTACCAGTGACGGTACAGGTAACAGGACCCGAAGCACCTGTCTCTTCGAAAAAATATGGCCCTATGATAAATGATGCTGTAAACGCTGCAGAAATAACACCATTGGTCAGAATCACATCAAATTGCAACGGAATTATATGGGAAAAGGGGGAAAACGTATGGCAGAAGAAAAAGAAATAGTTACAAAATGTAGCAATAGATGGCGTTGTAAGCATCACAGTTTAATAATGGTCGATTACAAATGACAAATGAATCATACAACAACAGTGGTTGATTTGCGTGCGTATTTCCCGTTGTCCATATTCGACAATTCGTTGTATTGACATATCCTGTCAGATGAAAGCGGGCTTCGTCTGTCCACAAAATCGTCCATGGCCGATCATTGTCCACTTCCATGCGAGCAAGAAATTCTAAAGCAAAGGTCTCTCTTGCTGGCAGGTCAACAGGAAGCAACTTGTGCACATGGGTAATTTTGAATGGATAGCAAACAATTTGGCAATACTGTTTGGCACGGCACAGCAAGACAATCACTTCGCAACGTTTAGGTATATACGGGTACAGTATTGTTAGATCACCAGTGTTGGCAGGTGCCGGACACAAAACACTCGTGGCATGGAGTCAGCTGATTCTGCAAGTTGCAGTGGATCCAGAACTAGGGAACCTTAGCTCAGGACGTTGGGAAGACAGTTTTCAAGTCCCAGGAAGCTTTAAATCAGCCGAAACTCCGCTGCAGGGTTAAAATTAATCCGGAAAGAACTCAAATTGGTGAACATGAGCGAGATGTGTAAGCGGTAGCTGCGTCAACCAAGCGGGCCTTCGACACACAATCTATATTTACTACGGACGTCTTTTTGATGATAGTCGTTTCTTTATCGTGCTACTTGGACAAATGACAATGCGATAGTAGTGCACGTTTACTGTCACCTGACGAGGGAGAAAGGCTTTTTGTAGTAGGCAGGATAGGTGTACAGGTATACAAGAATTACGAGAACTCAGGTTCGTCTCCCAGTTGACTCTGAAACCATCGTTCTTCTGTGCTCTTGGCGGCGACCTGTATCATCGACACTGCCCCGGTCGTGGGAGACCACAAAATTTTTTCTAGCGGTGGTGTGTGTGTGTGTGTGTGTGTGGGGGGGGGGGGGGGACAAAACTCTAAAATTGTCTTTTTTGATATGAATTACTCGATCAATTTGGAAACTTGTCATGCCCAAGAACCATATTTAGTAAGTGACACAAAAACTTCTTACTTTCATACTTAAAAGGTAAGCATGATTCATGATTATCTCCAAAGGGAACCTTTTCGTACTCTCAAGTGGTTATGAATGTGGCACGTTTAACAATTACATTCGACATGTATCGAACAAAATGATCACTAAGTTAAGAAATAAAGCAGTATGATATTTACAAAAGACAATTTTATTCATATACCAATAGTTCTAACTTGATGCTGAATATGAAAATTGGAAGGCAGTAAATAATTATAAATGAGAATAGCGTTGTTTATAAACAAAATTAATTAGTTATAAAGAGCCTTTGACCAATCTTCCTCCAAAATGATAGTACAGAAAAGAAATTTTAAGATGTATTGCACACACTTGTCTTATTCTCTGAAACCAAAGAACGCTCCAGACACTTCGCTTTTATCTATTGCTGATTATGTTAAGAAGACTGTGACGGGGAATTTAATTCCTCAATAGATAGGAAACGCCTCTTTCGGAATTTGACGACAACACTTTGAAGAAAGCAACGAAGAAAGTCGGCACGACACACAAGAGCGGCTTTTTTCCGCATTCTTTCGATCTACGGCACAGCAACGTCTTCATCGTTATGCAAGGCAGAGCAACTTACGAATGAAGGAAGCCCCTGCTCCATAATCAAATGTCTGGTGTTACATTTTTTACAAAGTAAATGGTAACTGCAATAGCTTTATGTCACTGTGATCAACCATATAATTGTACCACTGGCTGAACGACAAGTTTTCGTAGTTACCAGCTGCAGGAACATGTCCCTGCGCATAAGGAACCGTTGGTACTTTTTCTCAGAATATAGCGATTTAAGGACGGATCTCCGATCTCACTGGAAAACATAGGGAGTTTTTGTCCAAAAAAGAAAAATTACAAAATAAGAATTAAAAGAAGAAAAAATTGCCAAACTGTATAAATTTTAAACACTATATACACTACTGGCCATTAAAATGGCTACACCAAGAAGAAATGCAGATGATAAACGGGTATTCATTGGACAAATATATTATACTAGAACTGACATGTGATTACATTTTCAGGCAATTTGGGTGCATAGATCCTGAGAAATCAGTACCCAGAACAACCACCTCTGGCCGTAATAAAGGCCTTGATACGCATGTGCATTGAGTCAAACAAAGCTTGGATGGCGTGTACAGGTACAGCTGCCCATGCAGCTTCAACACGATACCACAGTTCATCAAGAGTAGTGACTGGCGTATTGTGACGAGCCAGTTGCTCGGCCACCATTGACCAGACGTTTTCAGTTGGTTAGAGATCTGGAGAATGTGCTGGCCAGGGCAGAAGTCGAACATTTTCTGTATCCAGAAAGGCCCGTACAGGACATGCAACATGCGGCCGTGTATTATCCTTCTGAAGTGTAGGGTTTCGCAGGGATCGAATGAAGGGCAGACCTACGGGTCGTAACACATCTGAAATGTAATGTCCACTGTTCAAAGTGCCGTCAGTGCGAACAAGAGGTGACTGAGACGAGTAACCAATGGCACCACATGCCATAACGCCGGGTGATACGCCAGTATGGCGATGACGAATACACACTTCCAATGTGCGTTCACCGCGATGTCGCCAAACACGGATGCGACCATCATGATGCTGTAAACAGAACCTGGATTGATCCGAAAAAATGACGTTTTGCCATTCGTGCACCCAGGTTCGTCGTTGAGTACACCATCGCAGGCGCTCCGTCTCTGATGCTGCGTCAAGGGTAACCTCAGCCATGGTCTCCGAGCTGACAGTCCATGCTGCTCCAAACGTCGTCGAACTGTTCGTACAGATGGTTGTTGTCTTGTAAACGTCCCCATCTGTTGACTCAGGGATCGAGACGTGGCTGCACGATCCGTTGCAGCCATGCGGATAAGATGCCTGTCATCTCGACTGCTAGTGATACGGGGCCGTTGGCATCTAGCACTGCGTTCCGTATTATCCTACCTGAACTCACCGATTCCATATTCTGCTAACTGTCACTGGATCTCAACCAACGCGAGCAGCAATGTCGCGATACGATAATCCGCAATCGCGAAAGGCTACAATCCGACCTTTATCAAAGTTGAAAACGTGATGGTATGCACTTCTCCTCCTTACACGAGGCATCACAACAACATTTCACCAGGCAACGCCGGTCAACTGCTGTTTTTGTTTGAGAAATCGGTTGGAAACTTAGCTCATGTCAGCACGTTGTAGGTTTGTTGGTTTGTTAACCGCAATACGCGCAGCACAAATTGCTGGGTGAAGTAATAGATGCATAGCAGACCGCTTGCACAGTAAGGCAACGTCTGGACACGAGAACGTGCAAGCCTGTGTCCTCCCTACTACACTACTGGCCATTAAAATTGCTACACCACGAAGATGACGTGCTACAGACGCTGTGATATGCAAATGATTAGCTTTTCAAAGCATTCACACAAGGTTGGCGACGGTGGAGACACCTATAACGTGCTGAAATCAGGAAAGTTTCTAACCGATTTCTCATACACAAACAGCACTTCACCGGCGTTGCCTGGTGAAACGTTGTTGTGATGCCTCGTGTAAGGAGGAGAAATGCGTACTTTCACGTTTCCGACTTTAATAAAGGTCGGATTGTAGCCTATCAAGATTGCGGTTTATCGTATCGCGACATTGCTGCTCGCGTTGATTGAGATACAATGACTGTTAGCATAACAGGGGACGTTTGCAAGACAACAACCATCTGCACGCACAGTTCAATGACGTTTGCAGCAGCATGGACTATCAGCTCGGAGACCATGGCTGCGGTTACCCTTGACGCTGCATCACAGACAGGAGCACCTATGATGGTGTACTCAACGACGAACCTGGGTGCACGAATGGCAAAACGTCATTTTTTCGGATCAATCCAGGTTCTGTCTACAGCATCATGACGGTCGCATCCGTGTTTGGTGACATCGCGGTGAACGCACACTGGAAGCGTGTATTCGTAATTGCCATACTGGCGTATCACCCGGCGTGATGGTATGGGGTGCCAATGGTTACACGTCTCGGTCACCTCTTGTTCACATTGACGGCACTTTGAACAGTGGACGTTACATTTCAGATGTGTTACGACCAGTTGGTCTACCCTTCATTCGATCCCTTCGAAACCCTACATTTCAGCAGGATAATGCACGACCGCATGTTCCAGGTCCTGTACTGGCTTTTCCGGATACAGAAAATGTTCGACTGCTGCCCTGGCCAGCACATTCTCCAGATCTCTCGCCAGTTGAAAACGTCTGGTCAATGGTGGCCGAGCAACTGTTTCGTCACAATACGCCAGCCACTACTCTTGATGAACTGTGGTATCGTGTTGAAGCTACATGGGCAGCTGTACCTGTACACGGCATCCAAACTCTGTTTGACTCAATGCCCAGGCGATCAAGGCCGTTATTACGGTCAGAGGTGGTTGTTCTGGGTACTGATTTCTCAGGATCTATGCACCCAAACTGAGTGAAAATGTAATCACATGTCAGTTCTAGTATAATATATTTGTCGAATGAATAACCGTTTATCATCTGCATTTATTCTTCGTGTAGCAATTTTAATGGCCAGTACTGTAATTTCAGTGCTCGCCCATTTGTTCCCGCGCGTCAGAGATGGCGGACGGGGAACGATGCATCATGTGGACAGACCTTTACTTTATCAAGTCTCTGCTGCTTTACCACAAGCTGTACGTTAGCGCGTAAGATGCGCTAGGGGACTCAAAACTGATGGTGTGAGAAAATAATTTACAAGAAGCAGCTGTTGAGCTGATATTTGCCTCACGTAATGAGACTAACAGTCTACCACATACGTGCATGAATGACTCTGTAACGCGCATTTATGAAACATTGGTACCTGCGTGCGTCATATCAATCACACCACGTTTCCTGAAGAATCACGAGCTGCGTACGTTATCAGGATTTCGGAATATCATGAGAATCTTGATAGTGGTACTGATTTCTGCTCTTATCTTGGAAATATTTCGTTTTACTGACATAGAGCTTCCAGATGCTAATTTTTATTTTTCCGAATACGCGGTATACCTGAAGATTGGGACTTTGTGAAACCCTGTAACTAGTCATTTGAAGACATAAAAAATTTGCAACTGGAAGCTAACTTTGTTTCTTTGCATGATGCGGAACATCTGTTCTTCGCCGCACCCTTACTCACATCCCTGCGCCACTCAAGCACCCTGTGGCTCACAGCCTTAGATAACGGGAAATATAAAATTAAAAATTTGTATATAAAAAATTAAAACTAAAAATGACTCTCTCCTTTTTAGACATCTCCAATGGAGAATCACAGGAAATAGTGCGTCATTTCCAAAAGAAACACTTTCCATTTCGCTGAATCTGTTGGCGCCTTTAATAGGAGGCACAAAATTTTGTACAGCCGCACTTGGTGTAGAGACTAACAGCAACAAGTTCCCAAATAAGCTCTTTTCTGGTCATCGGTTTAGAATGTTTACGACCATAGGGACTTTCAAGGTGAACGTAGGGACTTTTCACATGTCGAGTAGGGGACATGGTCGAAAATGATTCGGCGATGCTGGAGGTTTTTCGACTCACGAAAACGACTTCCAGAAGCTTTTGAGAATTCTGTAATGAATAAAAACTCTGTTCTCCGCATTCCCCGGGGTCCTGGGCAAGTGCCCCTTCTTGCGCGCCCCTCACCCCGCCCATGCTACCCCTTCCCCCCCCCCCCCCCCCCCTCCCCAAATGCCCATCCTAGGGACGCCGGCGCCCTAGGTGCAGCTCTACTTTGGGTACTCCTGAAATAATCAGGTGAAAACTCGCCACCCTGCGTGATGTACTGTCTTCTTCCATTCGATAAGCCCTCATTTCTGTCTCTTCTGGCTTGAATATCACATGTAAAAGTTTATTCCTGAAAAATTGTATGTGTAATATTGAACTGCATTTAATAAAATATCTGTAAAAACAGATTCCATTTGGTTGCCTTAGGTTCATACAAGGATGTTTTTGCAATCTGTGTTGGATGTCATCAATATTTCTAATGTCAGTTCCACTGAAGAAAGACTTGTTTGTTCAGAGTACACCATTCCGCCGTAGTCCTGTTCAGCACAAACTTAGAAGGAAGAATCAAACAATTTAAAGAAACTATTATCATACGATTTTCGCGGAAATCCGCAGAAATGCATGAGTGTAATTTGGCTTCAGCGGAAAAAATTGAAATTGTGATTCAGTTGTTTTAGTAGTAAATATTGGCATGAAGTATATTTCATACTTGGGGGGATCTACGGCTCCATTAAATATATAAGTACGTCTTCTCAGTACATAAGATGTTCAGTTAGAACAACTTCTCGTGACTGGCAAATGGCAAGTCTGTTCAAATGGTAACAAAATTTTCGCAACTACTTCCTTCATACAAGGTGGGAAATGTACAAAAATATCTTAGCTTGAGAAGCCGGAACCGGTTTTGAAACGAAATAAGAGCTGAAATAAACATCATCCTGAGTGGGAAAAATGCCTAATTCATCCAATAATTATATGACTGTAGTACCATCAATGAAGAAAGTACCTTTCCTAGAAAATGCTCCTTATTCCTTCATATGTCTTCGCTACCGCTGCGGAAATAACAGAGAGATGCAGACCTGGTCTCAGTTCAGCTAATCTCTCATGTGTCCAAATAATTGACATGTAGAGGATTTAGTATTTGTACTCTTCGACTCTTTAGTTTACCCGACTTCAGTGGCAATTTGGATTTTGTGTGGTCTCAATTCTTTTGAGTACGATTTTGCTACCTAACGAAGTGCACCACCTGCTTGTCAGAGGATTAAAGGCAGTCACACTATGCCTACCTGTTGCTGTCAACATTTCATCACTTATCCTGGATCCCCCAAAACAGTCGCTTAGCGAGATAATTCCATCAGTGTTACAGCTCACCATTTACCTCACGTTCTCGCTCTAAAATTATTCTCAAGATTTCTGTTTAATGAACTGCCCTCTTCCGTTCAATAACAAAATTTTAGGAACACCTTGAGACTAAGCCGTGTATCTCTATCAGTTTAGAATTAAACTTCAAGCAACTAAAATGCAGCGTCAGGGGATCATAAATTAAACACAAGAGGAAGGATAAATTACGTTCAAACTAGGGAGTGCTAGGAACATAACCCAGAGGCAACGAAGTCTTCAATTCAAAGCACTTTATTACAGAGTCTTTAAGTTAACTAAACAGCTGTAAGCGAAAGCATCATTAATTAAAAGACTGTTCAGTCACCTGTTGCAAGGGACTAGCACAACACTCCTGCAGGTCCCATAGCAGGTCGACAGCGGACCCCTTCAGTAATATCAACAGTCTGCTTGTAGAGTGTTACAGGTGACTTCTGAGACAAGAAGCGAACTTACTTCTAACAACTAGAACGTAATTGTTATTTTCAAGCTCATACTATCAAGGATAAAAACCGCCGGAACTCGAGAATTGGAATGAACAAATAATTGGTCTGATTGTAGCCGTTGTTAGTAAAGAATATCCTGTTCACCACAAGAAAGTCTACATTTCCATAAAACAGAGGTTGAAATTACAGTACACGGCATCAACCAAATGGTGTCGCAATAATTACTCAGCTGTTAATTTGAGTTTAGGAAAGCAAACACTAGCGATAACAGTCCAGTACCAGAACAGTGTACAAGCGATCACTGTCGTGATTTAATAAGTCGAAGATTCCATGTTGCAGTAACTGACAGCAGCTTTTAATACATCACAGCAACGACTCAAATATTTTGTAAAATATAAATCACTAAAAGACACCTTTAACACACTTAAAAGCAGCGCCGGCCTGGGTGGCCGAGCGGTTCTAGGCGCTACAGTCTGGAACCGCGCGACCGCTACGGTCGCAGGTTCGAATCCTGCCTCGGGCATGGATGTGTGTGATGTCCTTAGGTTAGTTAGGTTTAAGTAGTTCTAAGTTCTAGGGGACTGATGACTTCAGAAGTTAAGTCCCATAGTGCTCAGAGCCACTTGAACCATTCTTTTTAAAAGCAGCATGTAATAGCAAAATTCTATTTTTTAAATGCAGTCAGACAATAAGCTATTAAACATAGCACACGGTAAATGGGCACAGTACGAGGACCCATTCAACCAATCAAACCACGGTCAAGGAAGAGAGTTTATTTCATAGACTTATAATTGCGTCATGAAGCTTGCCTTTATCCAACCTTTAACACTAGTAGTTATATTACCTGTACTTATCTCATATAACTTTTTTATCTGCTTCAACTTAAGGTGACGTCTATATCATCATTTCTTTGATGTAATGTCTATGTAAATGTTATGTTAATAATTTTTTGCATTATAATTAATGTATGTATGTAATTTCAAAAACAATGTTGTGCAAAAATTCTGGAATATTAAAACCATACTTGTGGTATTGGCTCATGCATAGTGAAGGTGATTTTTAATAACGTAAAACCTGGGGAATTCCCTCCGCAACGAAAGTGGCTAGGCGGGAATAGAAAAGATGGATTTGACGGTCGAACTACAAGGCTCTTTTGCGGCACGACAGAGTTGGTGGCTAGTACGCAAACTTCTCTCAAATGTGCCGAATGAAGTAACAAGAGCGGCACGATTATTCATTGTAGTCTCGGATGACGAATAATTTTGGGTTATTAGTCATGTCATACATGGGTTAACTATGGACAACGAGAATCCTACGCTAAGAAGAGAGTTTTCAGAGCTTGTTATTCAGCGAAAACCATGACGACTTTGCTTCCTATTTTAATAGCCACAGAAGATCGCCACAGCCACCATCTGCGTCTCAAATAACCAGCTAAGTATTGTAAAATTGCTTGTACCAGTTATTTGGCTTCTTGTCCACATGATAATGATGTTTGGTTAAGACGTTGTTGAAACCTATATTTTATCCTGAGTCATTTACCTAGGTATGGTTCTTTTTCAAGTGCTGCGATGTTTCCGAGTTGGAATAACTATTTTGGACTGGCAATCTTGTAGGCCGTGCCCATATCCCCAGGTCCACCAGCCTGGATTCAAATTGGATTCAGACATCATTGATGACATCATGGATCATCACATGGAATGCTATGTCGAATTCTAAACATGGGACCATGTAGACTCCACCAGTGTCCTCAAGAATGCCATCTTGCGTTGCTCACCATGTCAACTTGTAATGGTACTTGAATTACGTGACCATTATGGTACCTCACCTGAACCTCTCGGCACCAGTAATATTCTACTGTGTTTCTGTTAACTACTTAACATATTTCTGAGACAACATTCAGATTTGATTTCATTTGTGATACATCGATATGTTTATATTGCAATGATATTATTCTTATGGGTATTCTTTCTTTTGTCACTATGATCTTTGACTTACTTGTAACTCTGATTTTTGGGCGCGTAAGCGATTATTAGTTAGTTGTTGAGTTGTTGGAGAGTCGGACCTTGAAAAAGTTAAGTCTTGGACGTCATGTTGGAAAGACGCATATTATAGTTGGCTAATAAAATGTGAGGAAGATGTTTTCAAGTATGTTTTGTATTGTGAAGTGATGTTTTGTGTGATACGTGATATTGCAATAAAAGCAGTTAAAAGGAAGTGTAACTTAAATTCGGAGTGCTGATTATTTTTTTACATCACCATTGTCCAGCAAAAGTGTAATCTTCAAGAATGGTTTGTGAAGCGCATCTACAATACATTTGAATATAGCACGATAAAACCTAGGCCTCTTTGCATCCGAGCTTGGAATCATAACCACCTAGATTTTCAACGATTGAGCCATGATTTTACGACGAGACCAGCGTGGGAAACACAAAAAGATGAGTGCCTAGTTTTTTTGATTATTACATGAAATGACTATTAACTGTGCTCTAATGACACCTCCCACATAATATGACTGTTGTTGCCCGCAAATGCAGTATTTAGCAGCGTGAGCAACACCACAATCATTATTAAATTCTGACCCTTGTTGTGGTAGGGTTGTTAGAAACTGCACTAAGGTCAGTCGTCCTGTTAACAGTTTGGGGCATTTTGTTACACTTTTGGGGCCATTTTATTACAATGGGGTGATTTGTAACGTACTCTTCACAAGTGCTGATTTTTCCACCATTTACCATTTTATATGGAATGCTCAAATTTCAAACTGCAGCCGAAATGTTTCAGAGTGGTCTTCATAAAACCGAACTTCTCACAACCTCGAGTAAATCTAAGTGCAACAATTGTCGGAGCTGGTATACTATGGTGGAATATATTTCAATGTCCTAGCAGGCTTGAAGAATTTCTCCAAGACCATATGCATGCACACCGCATCTCCTAAGGCTGCCTATTGCGACCAGCAGAAAGAACTCCTGCCAAAGTTCAGGTATCATAAAGGCATTCATCAGTAAATGGTTTAGAAATCTTATGGAAACATGTAAAGTCCAACTACCCCACCAATCTACTACGAACGTGTTGCACATATTCCTCACACCTTCAGATTCCTTAACAGCCATCATTCAGGAATCTGCTGCGAATTTTGAATGCTTTATGTATAACATAAAACATTTACTATTTATGTGAGAAACTGCATAAAAATCACTTAAAGAATCAATCCTAGCCTGGACATAAGATCACTTTTTCGTTTTATTTTTGTCAGCATTGTAATCCATATACATAACGTTAGAATTTGTTAACAACCAGGGAAAGTAGAACAAATTTAATTTATTCAGTTAAGTTTTCCTCACCTATTCTGAACTAGCCGTCAATGTACATTTTCGTTAGACAACTGGATACTGTAGTTTCTTAAGTTTAGGATAAAATTACTTATTTCTTGTTGTACTCACTTCTGTTGTTCCTAATTAACATGTTTTCACTGCAGAGAAATTTTTCATGAAATTTCAATCACCAATTTTCTTCACTGAATACAAAAATATTTTATTGATGGCAAACTAAAAAGCGGGAAATGATCTACATGCAGATATATATTACGGAAACCACAGCAAGGATTCTGCAAGCAGATATCTTGCGAAACTCTCAGTTCACTCTGTTCCTCCATGAGATCCATAGTGCTGTAGATATCGGCGCTCTGGTTGCTGCGTTCTTAGACTTAAGGGAGATGTGTGACGCAGTCCCTTAATGCCATTTGCTGAAAAATATACCAGCTTACCGAATATCGGACCAGATTTGCAACGGAATTCAAGACTTCCTTGCAGAGAGAACTAAGCACGTCACTCCTAACGGAACAAAATTGACAGGTGTACATGTAATTTCAGGAGTACCGCAAGGAAGTGTTATAGGACCGTTAGTGTTTACAACATATATAAATGATACTGTAGAAAATTTCGGGAACTCCATAAGGCTATTCGCACATGATGCGGTTATCTACAAGATGGCAGCAACGCAAGACGGCTGAAGAGATTTGCATAAGGACCTGCGGAGGACTGATGATTGTTTGTGGAATGGCAGTTGACCCTCAAAGCAAATAAATGTAACATATTGCGCATACCCAGAAAAAGAAATCCACTACTGTGCAACTACACCATTGACGACAATTTGATGGAAACAGTATCTAGAATAAGATATCTACGAGTGACCCGAGTGACCATCCAGAGCGTCCTTAAGTGGAATGACCATATGAAACAAACGGTAGGATTAGCAGATGCCTCACTCAAATTCACAGCAAGAACATAAAGGAAATAAAACGCATCGACGAAATAAGTGGCCAACAAAACACTTGCTCGACGAATTCTTGAGCATTGCTCTTCACTCTGGGACGAATACCAGGTAGGACTAATAAAACTGCTAGAGAAGATCCGATAAAGAGCAGTGCATTTCATCTCAGGGTCATTTAGTCGGCAAGAGAGCGTTGCAGAGATGCTCAGGTAACTCCATTGCCAGACACTACAAAAGTGACATTGTGCATTACGGAGTGGTTTATCATTGAAATTCCGAGGAAGTATGTTCCGGGAAGAGTCGGACAACATGTTACTTCCTCCCACAAACGTCTCGTGAAATGATCACGACGATAAAATTCGAGAAATTCGAGCTAATACGGAGGTTTACCGACTACCGTTATTACCACAGCCCATTTGTGAATGGAACAGGACGGGGGATATCAGGTAGTGGTGCCAGAAGAATCCACCTCGACACACAAACAGGTGGCTTGCAGACTACTGATGTAGACATTAGCTGTCTTTTAGTCTTTGTGCTCATCAAACTATTACTATTCTTCCAATACCCTGCAGGTCCTCTTTTCCTCCTCTAAATCACAACCTTTAAAAGATTAATTAGGTCGTGTATTTTGTCGTATGCCTAAAAATGTTGACTGAAATTTGGACTTACATCTGATTGATTTGTAGATGTACTGGTTAATGAAGTCCTACTGAGGACTACTTGTAACGATTATAAAACTTACCAGTGGTTTTCTACATGAAATATACTCCTATAAAACAGCTGCACGTTCGGAGTTCATTTTGGATTTTACACTAGGCAGTTTTTGACATGCGACCCATTAAGCAGTAGTCGAACATAAGACTGGGTCAGCTGCTAGTTCCATAATGAACAACTTTCGCTGGGCTGCAGAGAATGCACTGTGGATGGTAACACCAGACCATGTGCAGGTTAAGTGCTATAGTGAGGGCTGATTGATATTGCTCTGACTGTTTTGGTATAGAGAGGGGCGGGTGGTGGGAGTTTGGGCCGTGTAGGGGTCGGTTGTGGTAGGGCATGCCCCTAGGATGCGCAGGACCAGACTCTCGTGACCAACAGCGTGAGGAACCGCATGAAATGATCAAGCAAATTCATTTAAAATAAGGATGGAGTCACGCAACGAAAAACGTCTTATGCTGAAGAGCGAAAGAAACAGGCACGCGTACCTAATATCGTGAAGGGCCCTTCGAACACGCAGAGGTGCCGCAACACGACGTGGCATGGAATCGACTGATGTCTGACGTAGTGCCGGAGGGAACTGACACCATGAATCCCGCAGGGTTGTCCGTAAATCCGTAAGAGTACGAGGGAGTGGAGATATCTTCTGAACAGCACGTTGCAAGGAATCTCAGGTATGCTCAATAATGTTCACGTCTGGGGAATTTGGTGGCCAGCGGAAGTGTTTAAACTCAGAAGAGTGTTCCTGGAGCCACTTATGATACTCCACTCCGTTTTTATATCGTCAGACATCAGCAAAAACACCCTTTGAGTGCGTTGGCGTCTACAGAATAAATGACTGGGGTAAGGAGTGGACCCTTGTTCTGTGACAGACCACAACGGGGTTTAGCTGTACACAAATTGTTTTTAATTCAGGACTATTGTCAAAGAAATACACGAATTTACATAGGTTGTAACATGACAATGTCAGAACAGTTGTCAGGATAACGTTTTACGCCCTGTTCAGTCGAAATAACTCTGAACACAACAATATTAAATTTTAACCAGAAGGTTCTTACAAAATTATTCTTACTACTACATCGTGAAGTTGGCCAATATTACGACAAATCATCCGATTCCGGTTCTAAGTTCGATATTATTTAGGATGACCATCAAGTCTACATAGGATGGTTAGTTTTTGTGACAAGCTGAGCAAAAGATTACTCAAGGTTGCTCGAGTTCACATTGGACACAAGCTGATGAACTAACAAGTTTACGCCTCTGCTAGCAGTATTTACCTTAGCTGCGATGAGGTGCCGCCTGCATGGCTGCTCTCATGCTCTAAAAGTCCTATAAAAGCTAATCAAAATCTTTGCTGACCTTATCAGCAGAAACTGTCCTATGTTTCTCGTTAGGCGAGAAAACATGCACTCATCCCGTCTTGAAATATGGCGATATGCACGTGCATGGATGAAACAGCGTGCATATTACAATGCCCTCTCAGTTCTCGCAAGAACAATTAACTATGTGGCTGTTTCGTTTCTCCACTGTTGGAGCTCAACGACGCTACAGCTAATATCTAGCGGAATGTCAGCCGAAGTGAACGCAGTGTTCACATGGAATTCCTCCTTTGTGTTATACAGAGCATGATGCGCCCTGTTATGCACTTGACGCTGGTTCAGAGGAGAGTCCCCAAAATTATCGGTCTTGTGTCTCTCATAGCAAAACTGTCCCCCACCTGGACCCTTTCGAACTTCACGTCACGGCATTCTCCGACCAATAGGAGGATTCCTTTCATGTTGTGGAAACTATCTCTGCCAATCGCAAAGGGCCTACCATCAAACTGCGTTGAAATGTCGGCACTTCACTCCTTCCTAGTCCATGCCAGCCAATAGGACATTTTGTGCCCACTCCAGACGCCTGAAAGTTACACATGTTCATCATGAGCATACCACGTGCAGTTCACATAATCGACTGCATTGCTGGTCTGGTTGTTTCCACCTGGAAATTTCCCAATGCAGTTTCCTAAAGATTTTATCCATACCACGCCACTGGCACGCTACCTGCTCTCTTCAATGAGTCACTCTGCCCGTTCATTGTCCCTCACTGCAGGTCGCTTTAAGAACATTCTGTTGTACGCGGGCTGTGATGTCACAACTCACATGTGCTCCCAAACTAAATGTTTCCTCCAGCAGCTTGGTTCAAATGGCTCTGAGCATTATGCGACTTAACTTCTGAGGTCATCAGTCGCCTAGAACTGAGAACTAATTAAACCTAACTAATCTAAGGACATCACACACATCCATGCCCGAGGCAGGATTCGAACCTGCGACCGTAGTCCAGCAGCTTATTTCACCTCTTGCATATTGACATGCAGGATTTAGGTTCGGTATTTTAATACTGCCAATTGAGTGTCATTCCTTTGCAGTGCATATTGTACATTTTAATAGGCAAATCTGCTCATTTTCGTCGAAGTATGTCAGGTGACATATTCACCTTCCTGATACAATGTCTAAATTCTCTCATGGAAGGTGCGAAATAGACATTCATTTAATCTGCCACCTTACACACTCTGTAGCACTTCTGGATGTGCGGGTTGTCACACTGTCCTGCTGGAATTCCCCAAATTCATCAGAACGCACAATGGACATGAATGGATGCAGGTGATCAGACAGGATGCTTATGTGTGTGCAATCTTTCAGAGTCGTATCTAGACGTATCACAGGTCCCATATTACTCCAACTGCACATGCCCCAAACAATTACAGAGCCTCCATCAGCTTGAACAGTCCCCTGCTGACATGTAGGGTCCACAGGCTCATGAGGTTGTCTCCATATCCATACACAGCCATAAGCTCGATACAATCAGAAACGACACATGTTCGATCAACCTGGATGTCTCCAGTCATCAACAGTCCAACGTCGGTGTTGACGGGCGAGGTGTAAAGCTTTGTGTCATCCAGTCATCAAGGATACACGAGTGGGCCTTCGGCTCCAAAAGCTCATGTTGGTGATGTTTTGTTGAATGATTGACACGCTGACACTTGTTGGTGGCCCAACACTGAAATATGCAGAAGTTTGCGGAAGGGTTGCACTTCTGTCAAGTTAAGCGATTCTCTTCAGTAGTTGTTGGTCCCGTTATTACAGGATCTTTTTCCAGCCGCAGTGATGACACGAGATTTGATGTTTTGCCGGATTCTTGATATTCACGGTACACTCGTGAAATGATAGTACGGGAAAATTCTCACTTCATCGCTACCTCGGAGATGCTGTGTTCCATCGCTCGTGCGCCATCTGTAACACCACGTTCAAACTCACTTAAATCTTGATAATCTGGCATTGTAGCAGCAGTAACCGATCTAACAACTGCACTAGACACTTGTTGTCTTACATAGGTGACCGCAGCGCCGTACTGTGCCTCTTTACATATCTCTGAATTTGAATACGTATGCCTATACCAGTTTCTTTGGCGCTTCAGCTTATGTAAGTGAATATTACTAGAGAGACTTTGTATTCTGCCTTACAGCAGGTCTTGTCACGGGGGAAGCCTCGTCAGAGAGGTCCACCGCATGAGCCTCTAGGGAAGTGATTCCAGTGGTGGTTTCCCGTTGCCTTCCACTGATGATGATGAAATGATGATGAGGACAACACAGAAAATCTCTGACCCAGCCGGGAATCGAACCCGGGCCCCTTGGTGTGACAGACCGCCGCACTTACCACTGAGATATAGGGGCAGACATATGACTAGGGGCATCCCAATTAAGCATGAAAAAAATTGGTACCACGCCATTCACATAGACTATTAATGGGAGTAGGGAGCGTCTAGCTATAATGGAAACAAATGGTCACTGTTACCTATTTATTATCTTCAGAAGTGAGATTTACCCACTGACATTTGTAAGCAGCCATTGACAAGCTGACACGGGATTACAACGCTAAGAAACAACCTTGGCTCAGACTGGTAGGGAGGGTAAAATGCAGTTAAGATAGTAATTCGCGCACAGGGTGAGTGACTGTTTAAGTTGTTCATTAGATATAGAAAGTACATGGAATGATAGGAGCAAACACTGTAGTATTTCCAAAATGTGCACTGAGAGCAACAAGCTGAAAACGTGTACTCGGCTACTGATGGGACCGAGTTAACTTAGTGGCCGAAAGATGTTGATGCGAGCGACGATGTCCATCTTACCAAACTATCGTCGCGTAAACAAAGCGTCTGGTGCAACAACGGCTGGAGCATGTGATTTCAGTGCTCTCTTTGTATTTAGTGCTTTTGTACAGACATCTTTCTAGTGGCGAACCTGAAGTCTCTACAAATGCCTATAGCGAAGTCTTAGCTCAAAAAGACCTCCATAACTCGGCTGTATTTCTGCTGGAGCTGGAAATCGCCAATGAGCACGGAGATCCCGAGTTATGATGCATTAACAATTCCCAACAGAATAAAACCGTAATGAGGTCTCCAGTCTGCAGGCGAGTGTGCGCTGATATGGAAATTCCTGGCAGATTAAAACTGTGTACCGGACCGAAACTCAAACTCTAGACCTTCGCTTTTGGCCGGCGAATGCTCTACCGCCGAGCTATCCAAGCACAACTCAGGATCTCTCCTCACAGCTTTACTTCCGTCACTACCTCGTCTCCTATCTTCCAGACTTCAAAGAAGCTCTCCTGCGAAACTTGTAGAACTTGCACTCAAGGAATACGGTATATTGCGAAGACATTGCTTTACCATAGCCTTGAGTAGCTCAGTGCTAGGACACTTGCCCCTGAAAGGCGAAGGTCCCAAGTTCGAGTTTCGGTGCGGCACTCAGTTTTAATCTGCCAGGAAGTTTCGGCATTACACCATCTCCTACTCTTTTCTGTCTCATTATACTTCAACCAACGGCTCAGAGGCGGGAAGGTGGAACCAGGAGGCTTCTCCCACTCCATGACGTGATTGTAAAATTGACGAACATAAAACTCTGCATGCAGGCACAGCGCGGGGACTCTCCAGAAAAATACAGTGTGTCCCACTGTGAAGGCAGCAGTCCGGAAGTTTAAACACAGCGTTATTCCGAGGCGTTGTAACAAAGTTACATAAGCCTCACGCCAAAGCCATACCTGGCTAGAGATCTCTTATTTTTCTGTAAAGCCTCATGTAAAGAATTCGGTGTCTGCTTTGACAGTCACTGATGTTGTTGACAGCGGTCTGCAATTACAGAGCAGTGTAACTGAACGGCTATTTCATTAATGGCATTTGCATATTGTGCTCTGAAACACGTTAGTCGACAGTTTCATAGAAAAATGGCCACATTACAGCGGCACGCCACGACTTCCTCTCTTGTGCTTAACCCTTCACCTCAGAGTGCATTACGTCCTCAGTTTATTTGTTGCAAGGGGGGCATTTAATAAATAATGCGCAGGCTGGTATTACTGTGGATTGTTTGATGTAACAACAACGAAAATTACTTCAGATGTAGTTTGAAGCTTGGGGAAAAAGTACATGTTTTCGTTTTTTCGCTGTGGGTAATATAAAATTGGCCAGGTGTAGAAACGGCCTCTGCAGGGGTCTCCGGTACTGTTAAAGACCAGAGGTCGCACATCAAGTTCGAAACTTTAGGTGGCAAAACCCTACAGAAATCCACAGTGCGTTAAGTGAAATTTGTAGTGAGTTTACAGTGGGCCGTAGTGCAGTTTCACGTTGGGTTAATGGTTTCCGTGGTGGTCGTACGAACATAGGCAGTATTCCAAGACCAGGAAGGCAATAAACGTCAACAGATGAACGAAACGTGAAACTTATGGCAGATACTCTCTAAGAAGATAGTAGTGCGAGTTGTGAGTAACTATCTGAAGCCTCGGGAATTCCCCCTACATCAGCATTCTGGAGTCTAACAAATGATTTGAAGAAGAGACAAATTTCTGCGAGATGGGTCCCAACTTGTGTGACTGCTGAAGAGAAGGAGAAACGCCTGCAAATTGCAACCTTCCTCGAACATCGATTCGACCGTGAAGGTCAAGGAGTCTTGTGTCCAATTGTTGCTATTAATGAAACATGGATTAGTGGCATAGAACTGGAGTTGATATCACAGTCCAATGAGTGACGCGAACTTCAGATTCTCCAAGTCCAAAAAAAATTCGACGCTCTCAGTCAAAGTTCAAATGATTTTGCTTATGATTCCCCAAGAACCGGCATGGCAGAGTCCCAAGTGGAACAAGTGTCACAGCAGTGTATTATTTATTTATTTACACACTTTACTCCCACATTGGAGCACTTTATTCAATCCATATACATTTAAGTCTTAATACTAGCTGTAGAGTTGGCTTTCTTCTTCTGCTCCCAAAACTTCTTCATCCTTTCCGTCCTGACTGCCCTTTCATCATTAGTTATGGTGCATTTTTTGGTGTGTAAATGTCTTTAGTTTAAATCTGTGGTTCACGATCTTCTTCTCTTCTCTGCCTTCAATTTGTTGTATTGTCAAGCGTGACTCGTCTAATTCATCTTGAACTTCTTTGAACCAGTTGTTCTTGGTCTTACTTTTCCAAAAGGAGGTGAACAGTTGTTTCAGTAGCCTGGTTTCTGGTAGTCTGGAAATGTGGCAGAAAAAAGCAACCCTCCTTTTCCGCATTGTGTCACTTATTGACTCAGTTTCTTGGTATACGAGTTCATTAGGTAACAGTCGCAGCGGTCCCTATACTTGGTATTTTTGTTTATAATTGTTCTAAGGATTTTTCTGTCTGCATTCTGTAGTTGATTTGGTGTTCTATGGTTGATTTGGTGTTCATCTCGAGCAGTGTTTCACTAGCATATTTTGCTTCAGGTTTAATAGCGGAACGGTAGTGTCTGAGTTTTGCATCTATCGAGAGACATTTCCTCTTGTATGTTGACCAGGTGATGCGTTGCGCTTGTTTGAGGTTAGTTGTTCTGCTTTCTACTGATATTTTCTCGTTTGAATTCCAACTTAAAACCTCTCCAAGATATTTGAATTTATCTACATTTTTAATTTGTATGTTATCACTCAGTGTAATGGCTGGTGTTCTGTCTTTTCAAATGAGATCCGTAATCCGACTTATGCTGCTATTTTTCTGAGTTCTTCAATTTGGTTTTAGCCTCTTACACGCTATTTGCGAGCAGCGCTAGATCATCAGCAAAGGCCAGGCAATAGAGTTTGGTACTTCTGCCAATCTCGATGTTTGGTTGGCATTTCTTATTCCGGTCGCGCATGACTTTCTCCAGTGCGCAGTTAAATCGTAGAGTTGAGAGACCATCCCACTGTCGAAGTCCTGACCATATTTCAAATTATTCAGATAGTTCCCCTCTGAATTTAACTTTTGATTTAGTATTCTTAAGTATGAGTCCAATAAGATTAAGGAGTTTCAGGTGCAATCCAAATTCCGCGAGGATTTTAAGTAATGACTCACGATGGATACTGTTATTTGCTTTCTTGAAGTCGACAAAAGTGGTGACCGACTTCTTGTTTCTCACACTTTGATGTTTCGTGATCCACTTAGGGCTGATAATTTGATCTGGACAGCTTCTTCCAGGACGAAATCCTCCTTGATATTCTCCGTGTTCATGGTCGAGTTTTTTGTGAGTTCTTGTAAAGATAATTCCAGACAAGATCTTATATGTGATATCAGGCAGCGAAATCGGCCGATAATTATTTGGATCCGATCTATCACCCTTTTTGTGTATTGGGTGGATTATAGACGTATTATACTCTTTTGGAATTTTTTCAGAATTCCAGATGTCTACTATATGCTTAAGGAGGTTCTGAAGTGTTTATTTGCGTTCATCCACAGCTCCGCGACCAGTTGATTCTCCCCTGCTGCTTTGAAGTTCTTGAGCCACCTAGTTGCTTACATCACTTTACTGAGATCTGGTGGTGTAATCTTCTCTGAATGTGCTTTGTTTTTTTGGATGTGGTTCGAAATATAACTATTCTTTTGCCTCCTCAGCATGTAGTAATTCTTTGAAGTGGTCAGCTAGAATGTTGGCATTGTCTTGAGTGTCGTGCGTTAGTTTCCCATTTTTATTTTTCATCATGAGTGTGGGTGGAGTATACTTTGACTGATATTTTCTGAGTGTCCTAATATAGTCCCTTATTTTATGTTGTTTGAATGATTCTTCTATGAAGTTTAAGGTTTGTTTTTGATAGTCTCTTCTGATTCTTCTGATTTCCTTGGCCGTTTGTCTTCTGGCAATGGTTAGCTCTTCTCGAGATTTTTCCGTTTTCTTTTGCTGCTCGTTCAGCCATGCTTTGTGCCTTTCCTATATTGCTTTATCACATTCTTCTTTTCACCAGGCATGTTTCTTTCTTCTTCTGGCAGGGGCAATCTCATCGGCAATGTTTTTCAGTTTATCAATAATTGTTCCCAGTTCGTCGCCTGGAAGTGTTTTGGATCTCTCTGAAGGCAACACATTATTTTTTAAAAAGCTGGAGTCATATTTTCTCCTCCTAGTGGATTTTGATGGTTTGTTTTCCTTTCTTGGGGTTAACTTAATTTTTACCTTTGAAATGTAATGATCTGAATCGTTGTCCACCCCACGAAGGACTTTGATGTTATAGATTTCCTTGTGGTACTTTTCATCCATTGCGGAATGGTCTATTTGACACTCCCCCATTTTAACGTTAGAACATTTCCAAGTCATTAGCCGGCCGAACTGGCCGCGCGGTTCTGGCGCTGCAGTCTGGAACAGCGAGACCGCTACGGTCGCAGGTTCGAATCCTGCCTCGGGCATGGATGTGTGTGATGTCCTTAGGTTAGTTAGGTTTAACTAGTTCTAAGTTCTAGGGGACTAATGACCTCAGCAGTTGAGTCCCATTGTGCTCAGAGCCATTTGAACCATTTGAACCAAGTCATTAACTTGTGCGGTCTTCTCTTAAATCTTGTAGTTTCGAGAATAAGTCCATGATCTATGCAAAGTTGAATTAGTCTTTGACCATTCTTGTTTGTCAGTTTATGAGCTGGCCATTTATCAACAACAGTGCGTTATTTTCTTTCTTCCCGAATTTTTACATTGAAATCTCCAAGCAGGGTTTTAATATGGGTTTCAGGAATGTTTGATATCAGTTGGTCCAGTTCTTCCCAAAATATTTCCGTTCCTTCCTTATCTTTCATGTTTTTGTCATTTTCTGTAGCCACGTGACGTTATATTGGAATAAGCGATCAACCAGACCTTCACCAACAATGAGCAGCAAACTGACCATCACAGTCAATGATGATGTCAAAGATTGAAGGGGAACACGGCGATTATAATATACAGGGTGGTCCATTGATCGTGACCGGGCCAAATATCTCACGAAATGAGGGTCAAAACGAAAAAACTACAAAGAACACTCATGATGAAAAATAAAAATGGGAAACTAACGCACGACACTCAAGACAATGCCAACATTCTAGCTGACCACTTCAAAGAATTACTACATGCTGAGGAGGCAAAAGAATAGTTATATTTCGAACCACATCCAAAAAACAAAGCACGGACGTTAATCAGTGTATATATTTTGATTGTTAAGGTTGCCGTTCTTGGGGCGTTCGACGAGAAGTTCTCCACTGAGTCTAATATGCTGTTATGAACCATATATCCAATTCCAAATTGCGGGACACTTTTTATTACTCTTTTTCCGGAGGTCCTTTGTGGAGATGGTATTCAAATGGGCACTGATCTACGTTTTGAAGTTCCTGAAGGGCTGTTATTAGAATTTTGTCTTGATTCGTTGCGTCTGTTATGTGTTTCAGTTTAGTAGTTTTCATTACTGAATTTATGTTTAATGTTGCAGACAAAGAGAATTTTCCGGGTTTGCTGAATTTAAGTCTCTGTCTGCCTTTTGTCTGTTGGGCTGCCAGGTGCTCCCACTCATCACAATCTTCTAAGTGACACCCCACCGTATCCGAGTGGTGAATTTTCTTGGACCCACGATGCTGTGTATCCAAGACGGTGAATTCTTTCGTTAGAAGACTGTCCATGTTCGGTTGATTGATTGATCAGTGATCAGTGTTCTGACTGTGGTCAGTATTTACGATTCCAGATGTGATGTGGAAAAGTGATAAATGAAATATGGTGGGATGATGAATGGTATTATGGAGTGTGTTTGGTCCGCTAGAGCTATTTCATTTCGCTCAAATCCGCCAGCATTGCTGGTTAATACCCCCCTATCCGCCACCTGGGCCGCACCACGTCGGGGTATCACCTCTCCGCCTGCTACGACAACTACTAGGTTCGTGGACAGCAGTGTATTACGATGACTTCTGCACCCGTGCAGAAAAACGCACAAAACCCGACCACAGTTACGCGAGACTGGGCCACTCATTTCCACGACAATGCTCGTTCGCATATCGGCAATGTTGTAGCTCAAAAACTGCGCAAATACTGATGGGAAGCGCTTCCGCATCCTCCCTACAGCGGTGACATGAATCCACCATATTTCGACTTGTTCCCGGAGTTGCAAAAACCTGGAGTTGGAAAAACCTGTGCATGGACGTCGTTCTCTTTATCTGAAGGAGCTTTCTACTATCGTTACCCGAGCCATTCGACAGATGAACAGAGGTGGTATCCTGGATGGAGTAACAGAGCTTCCGAGACGTTGGGATTCATTCACGGAGAATCATGGACACTATACTAAAGGATTGTAAAGAGATATTGAAGAAAAGTGTAAGCAAAAAATAGTGTGCATCTTTTATGATATGCCTCTCATATACAGAGTGGTCCATTGATAGCGACCGGACCAAATATCTCACGAAATAAGCATCAAACGAAAAAACTACAAAGAACGAAACTCGTCCAGCTTGAAGGGAGAAACCAGATGGCGCAATGGTTGGCCCGCTAGATGGCGCTGCCATAGGTAAAACGGATATCAACTGTGTTTTTTTTTTAAATAGGAACCCCCATTTTTTATTACATATTCGCGTAGTACGTTAAGAAATATGAATGTTTTAGTTGGACCACTTTTTTCGCTTTGTAATAGTTGGCGCTGTAATAGTCACAAACGCTATTTGATTCGTAATAGGTTACCCGTGTTAAAATGGACCGTTTACCAATTGCGGAAAAGGTCGATATCGTGTTAATGTATGGCTATTGTGATCAAAATGCCCAACGCGCCTGTGCTATGCATGCTGCTCAGTTTCCTGGACGACATCATCCACGTGTCCGGACAGTTCGCCGGATAGTTACGTTATTTAAGGAAACAGGAAGTGTTCAGCTACATGTGAAACGTCAACCACGACCTACAACAAATGGTGATGCCTAAGTAGGTGTTTTAGCTGTTGTCGCGGCTAATCCACACATCAGTAGCAGACAAATTGCGCGAGAATCGGTAATCTCAAAAACGTCGGTGTTGAGAATGCTACATCAACATCGATTGCACCCGCACCATATTTCTATACACCAGGAATTGCATGGCGACGACTTTGAACGTCGTATACAGTTCTGTCACCGGGCACAAGAGAAATTACGGAACGATGACAAACATTTTGTACGCGTTCTGTTTAGCGACGAAGCGTCATTCACCAACAGCGGTAACGTAAACCGGCATAATATGCACTATTGGGCAACGGAAAATCCACGATGGCTGCAACAAGTGGAACATCAGCGACCTTGACGGGTTAATGCATGGTGCGGCCTTATGGGAGGAAGAATAATTGGCCCCCATTTTATCGATGGAATCAAAATGGTGCAACGTATGCTGATCTCCTAAGTAATGTTCTACCGATGTTACTACAAGATGATTCACTGCATGACAGAATGGCGATGTACTTCCAATGTGATGGATGTCCGGCACATAGCTCGCGTGCGGTTGAATCGGTATTGAATAGCATATTTCATGACAGGTTTACTGGTCGTCGAAGCACCATACCATGGGCCGCACGTTCACCAGATCTGACGTCCCCGGACTTCTTCCTGTGGAGAAAGGTGCAGGATATTTGCTATCATGATCCACGGACAGCTCCTGTTCGCGCATTGCCAATGCATGTGCGAACATTACGGAAGGCGAACTACTCGCTGTTGAGAGGAATGTCGTTACACGTATTGCCAAATGCACTTAGGTTGACGGACATCATTTTGAGCATTTATTGCATTAATGTGGTATTTACAGGTAGTCATACTGTAACAGCATGTGTTCTCAGAAATGATAAGTTCACAAAGGTACATGTATCACATTGGAACAACCGAAATAAAAAGTTCAAACGTACCTACGTCCTGTATTTTAATTTTAAAAAACCTACCTGTTACCAACTGTTCGTCTAAAATTGTGAGCCACGTGTTTGTGACTATTACAGCGCCATCTATCACAAAGCGAAAAAGTGGTACAAGTAAAACATTTATATTTCTTTACGTACTACAAGAATATGTAACAAAAAATGGGGGTTCCTATTTTAAAAAATGCAGTTGATATCCATTTGACCTATGGTAGCGCCATCTAGAGGGCCAACCATAGCGCCATCTGGTTTCCCCCTTGAAGCTAGACGAGTTTCGTTCTTTGTAGTTTCTTTTTTTTGACCCTCATTTCGTGAGATATTTGGCCCGGTCACGATCAATGGACCACCCTGTATATTATAATCTCCGTTTTCCCCTTCATTCTTTGACATCGTCATTGACAGTGATGGTCAGTTTGCTGCTCATTGTTGGTGAGGGTCTGATTGATCGCTTATTCCAATATAACGTCACGTGGCTACAGAACCAGTATGGCATCTCAAGAAGTAACATAAGGTGCCACGACTTAAAGAACGTTCAGATCTCAACGTAGCGCCTGTCTGCACCGTTCCCGTGTCGGTCTCGAGGAACGTGGTGTGTTGTCGCATTGAAACATTCCAATGTCGTCTACTAAAAGTTGCAACATTACTGGAAACGGGAACGGAAGGCAGATTGTAAAGCATCCTCGACGTATAGTTTACCGGCACGTTATTTCCGTCTGTACTGTGCCATTGCAAGAAGTCACTGAACCGCATCGATACAAAACCGTGTCGGCGGCTCAGGGGCCACCTTCAAGAGACTTCCTAGAGACTGCTGTTGTTTAGATTAGATTAGAGTAGAGTAGAGTAGTACTTGTTCCATAGATCATGAGTACGACACTTCGTAATGATGTGGAACGTGTCAGGTTAGTAATAGGTGTCTATACAAGATATTACATTAGACAAAATATTACATGACACTCAAATTATTTTTATTTTTTTTGTGGAGGTTGAGAAATTACCCACTTACTATATCCAAAAATTCATCTAATGGGTAGAAGGAGTTACCATTAAGATATTCTTTTAGTTTCCTTTTATATGCTATATGGATATCTGTCAGACTTTTGATGCTATTAGGTAAGTGATCAAAGACTTTTGTGGAAGCATAATTTACCCCGTTCTGAACCAAAGTTAGATTTAACCTTGAGTAGTGAAGACATCCTTTCTCTTAGTGTTGTAGCCATGAACACTGCTATTACTTTTGAATTCGTTCGGATTGTTAATAACAAGTTTCATAAGTGAATATATATATTGTGAGGCTTGTAACCTCCCCACAAAAATTTAAAAGTAATGACAATATTATTTAGAAATGCAAATGGACATTGCGCTAAGTGTAACTTCTCCACCAAAATTTAAAGACAGAAATAATAAATGAATGGGAGCCAAATGTAACCTCCCTAGCAATTAAATTTAATGACAATAAAAATGAGAACCGCAATCTGACTCAAATATAAATTCCTCACAAAAAAATTAAAGTCTATTCAGTGATAAGAAATCTCAGTGACAATGAAAATTCAATTACACCGAAATATCGGTCTTTGGCCCTGTGTAAAACAATCAGAATTAAACTCTTACCTCATCATAACAGCTAGTCACATTTCTGCTCTTATTCTTGCGCACGGCTTGGAGGAACTGCATTGCAAACAATAATATTCCTTTTTTTTTTATTATTTAACTGAAAACTTAAACTTTTGTTTAAGGGAAGTGGAACGAAATAGTTACTTCAATTAAATAAAAATTTTATGTAAAATTGCTTTTGAAATCAAAATTATTATTGGGGGCACTTGTTGAAAATTAATTACAATAATTAAACTTTACATTATCCGATGATTATCTTAATTAACAGTATACCTCATTCAGCATCTTGACCAGTGTTGTCGCCAGACCACATCACGCAATCCCACTGGACTGCTACCACTGACCGACCGCTCTGCATGACGACTACTAGCGTACTGCCCGCCACTGAACAGAGCTACTGCTCGCGACGACTACTGACAGACTACTCCTCTGCATAGCGACAACTAGCGAACTGCTCGTACCACACGCGCGGTCAAGCGCATACTCTCTGGTCAGAGACGCTGCAATGCCTCGCCATCGCTGCTATGTTACATACGTGTTTCATAACCCTCCACTGGGGGGGCAAAAATTTGGCAGCGATGGTGAGTCATTTGGACTTGCCAAGCGCGGCAAAATTTTTCTTTAATTAACAAACTTCTACAACTTACAGAATATTTAGATGTAGTACATGAATTAAATGTTGTGCACACGCACTAAGTACAAAATATATCAGACAAAGACAAGATATGAGTACAAAACATAGTAGCAAATCAGAAAAATGTATATATAAATTATTTGACAGATAACAAAGTGCACACGCACTGAAAAAATTCTTAACAAATGACATAAGTGCATACGCATTGAAGTATTGAATATACAGAATAGTACAAATCATATTGAAAAATGAGAAAAGTGCACAGGCACTGAAGCTCAGTAGAAAACATATTAACACCTAACATAAGTGCACAACCACTGTAGTTCAGAACATATTCTCAAAATAAAAAATGTATATACAATATAAAAGACAAGAGTGTACATATACTGTACTTCAGAACAAATCGAAAAAAAATGTCTTTAGCATTTTCGCAATAAATAAACATAATGCCAAAAAAAAAATCATGTCCAAAGTGCACACGCACTGAAAAAATGTCTTTAGCATTTTTACAACAAATAAACATAATGGCAAAACATCATGTCGACCAGTGACATAAGTGTACTTGCACTGGAGTTCAGCGAATCGAAAAATGTATAACCCATGAACATAAATAATGTTAGCAAAAAATGATTTTCACTATGTGACAAGAATTAGGATAGGAAAGGGAAGGATTGCATCATGGTTGTAGCACTTTAGATTGCACACAGCTGTTCTGAAAGTCCATATCTTTCCACAGAAGTACAACACCAAGTGACACAACTTGAAGTTCTTTTCCCATCAGAATTTATCAGCGTAGCCAAGACACTGAATTGTCGTAGTAATATTCCATGTTTTCATTTTGGCAGTACATTAGGTACACCAAACAGTGGGACCATAATAACGTCTTCACCGCTCACGGTGGTGGACAGCATGTCGTGTCAACACCACGCTCTTACAAGGCACACCAACGTAGAATTAGTGCAAAACCAAATATAGTGCTCCATGATCACTGGGATAAACAGGACAAATGGACATTGCAGTAATTCAGGGTAGTTAGCTCATGAGGTGAAGGACATTAAGTCACATAATATTCACAATTACAGTCTTCGTTAGTAGTTTGTGGCATTCATAGCCCAGTTATTGAACATTTCTGTACCAAGTATGTAGTATTACAGAAAAATGTTCATTAATTGTTTTACATAGAATCAGTAACCTTCTTTTCCTAGTTACAAAGTATAGCATGGTTAATTAATCATTTGTCATTCCAATAGTATTAATCATTAGCCTTTTCCTAACTACAAAGCATTATTAAACAGTAATTAAGATTCATTAGCCTTCTAATTACAAAGCATAGCATCATTTGTCATTTCAATATAGTAAGAATCATATTCTTTTCCAGTTACAAAGTATGGCATAGTTAATTAATTATTTGTCAGTTAATTAATCATTTGTCATTCCAATTCCTAGTTACAAAGTATAGCATAGTCTTTTCCTAATTATAAAGCATTATGAAACAATCGCATTCTTTTCCAGTTACAGAGTATCAACATTGAAAACAAGAGCTAATTAATGGCATAATTAATAACAATTCATCGGGTGACATTAATTATTGGCACTCAGTGGCCAGCAAGTATTGAATAGAGTAAAACATTGTTCATCATTCAGTATTACTCAGATCATTACAAAGTCAATATTAAAATCAGTTAATTACAGTCATAGCATTAATAATCATGGGCATTATAAGTAGTCTCATTACAACAAACAGTGGCAGTTATTAGCTAGTGACAAAGCATTATCTTATATATATTTTTTTTTGTCTCATTAAGAAGTCATTACTGAAGTGACATACTATTCAGAGCTGATCAGTATTATTCAGAACTTTCTCAAACTGGTATCACTATTTGGGACTGGTAATACGTTTTTTTTTGTTAGCAATGCATTGCGTTGGGATCGATAATTAAATTGCTGAGGCATAACATTATTTGCTTTTGACCTACTGCTGCAAATGAGGATAGGTAACGTCATTCGTCATGAGTCAGCTGTAGCAAGGTTATGTAACAAGGCAGTATATGTGATCACATTTATAAATGATAAACACAAATAGGTAAAAAATAAAAATGCAAGTACTAGAACAGGTATAATAAGTAACAGGTTTAGTAAGTATTATGAAAAGCTTCTCCTGAAAAAATATACAAAATGGATTATTGACCTGAAAGAAGAAACGCACACTATGCTGAAAAGTAGTGAACTTCGAATTAACAGGTAGTGAAATGTGTATAAAAATGTGTTCCATAGCTGTCCTTTCCAAAACTTTCCGTCATCCTACTATGCAATATAACACCTGCTGTCAAAACAAACTGCAACAAATACTTAAATAACTACATAGCATAAATACATAACTTCAACATTATCCTCATCTGTAAAGAAAAAAAAAAACTTCATTATCAATCACTTCATTATCCACATTATCATAACTTCATTATTATCATCACCTGTAAAGAAAAACTTCATTATTCATAATACCATATCCTTCATCATTATTCATCAGTATTCATTATCATCTGCAAAAATAATCACTTCATTACTCATTATACAACTATTCCTTATCTCTAGCATATTTCATCACTAAAACTAAGATGTGTAGTTCTGTCTGACAGCCTGCATCAATCACCTTGTATTCTGAAAGAAAAAATTAGTTAAGACTGCTATTCTACGATGAGTATAGTTTATTCTTGTTAATGCTTGTTAATCCTGATCCATTTACTCTTCCTCATAAAGTTATTACATCTTCTTTCGTCTATTCCGTAGGTGAAATTCCCATTTCTGTTGAATTTATTTCTTACAATCATCATTTCTTTCTGAAATTGATGGACAGAGATTAATGTCTTGCATTTAAATCATATACCCACTAAATAATGACTGGTTTATGGTGACACAATTAGCCATACAGCATAACATGACAGAAAACGTAATATGTCAAAGACATTGACAGTGGTCAGATGCAAAAAATGTACACAGAATAATACAATGCAGCAGCAAAAAATGTAAAACAGTCACGATGTTGAGATGTCATAAGGCAAAAAAAATGTCAACGTCAACTGGTGTGTCTTATATCTTAACTATTTCACAGTGCATACAAATAAAACTGGAGTATAATCATACACAAAAAAAAGTGGAAAATGTGCACGGTCTGATGTGTAACGACAAGAAAAGCGACCTGCTAACCTTACCTTGCCGGGCACTTGCCAAGAAAAAATACGATAATCATCAGTAATTACTCAGGTGAAATAATTGCATTAGTAAATGGCATCATAGTGTGTTGAATCATAAAGTGTCTTCACTCAATAAACGGTTTAATGTTTGAGATATGGTGATTGCCTTTCGATTTTCTAGTTCTCAAAGTTTCGACGTGTACAACATCGGGGTGAGGGATGCTGCGAATCCGATATGGACCTGCGTATAGAAGTTCAAATTTACTGCACTTACCTTTTAATTTACTGGATAAATAGTGTGTACGTACTAATATTTTCTGTCCAATGTGAAAGTCTCGGCGTCTACAAACCTGTTTTTGCTGTCTTCTCCGGCGCTCTGCGGCACGTTTGATGTTGTTCAGCGCAATGTCAATTATTTCGTGGTGTCTTAGTCGACGACATTTAGGGAAGTTTACTAATTCTTTAATTTTGTTTGGTGGTTCTACGTTTTTCAGTATAACAGACGGAGATAGCATAGTGGATTCATTTGGAATGGAATTAATTACATCTTGGAATGAGAGTATGTGTGTATCCCAATCAATATGTCTTTTGTGGCAGTATATTCTACACAGTTTACCAATTTCTTTCATTAATCTTTCACAGGGGTTCGAAGAAGCATGGTACTTGGATATATAAATCGGAGAAATGTTTCCGGCTCGTAACATGCGTGTCCATATGGTACTACGAAATTGAGATCCATTGTCAGAAATTACTCTCATCACATGCCCTACATGAGATAGAAAATGTTTTACAAATGCCTTCGAAACAGTTTTGGCAGTAGCTTTGCGTAATGGAGTGAAAGTAACAAATTTTGAAGTGAGCTCAACAGCGACAAAGATGTAGCAAAAACCTCTGTTAGTTCTCGGAAACGGACCAAAAATATCTACAGCGGCCATATGTCTTAATTTAACAGGTATAATGGGATATAATGGAGGAATATGTGAAGTGGTGTCTGATTTAGCTTTCTGGCAAATTTTACAAGACGCTAAAACTCGTATACGTTTCTCCATGTTGGTAAAGTAACAGTTCTGTCTCAGGATAAGAAAACATTTTCGTGCTCCGTAATGTGCGTAACTTAAATGAGTGTACCAAATTAATTTGTTAACCAGTTCGTCAGGAATGCATAATAACCAATTGTTGCTGTCAGGATGAGAGCGGCGAAACAGAATGTCATTGCGTACTGTGGAGTGGTTCCTAATCGTAACATTATTCTTATCTTGCCAAAGGTGTTTAATTTCTTTCCACACATTGTCTTTATTTTGTTCTTGTGCTATGTCCTGTAATGACGATGAAATAAAGTTTTCAAATGCAACTTGCTGAATGTACATGACACTGAAATATGTTTTGCAGAAGTTGGTTGCTACGTCTTGCTGATTGTTGCCGAGAGAACGCGATAGTGCGTCTGCTATAACATTTTGTGTGCCGGGAATGTGGACAATCGCAAAATTAAATTCTTGTAAATATAGTTTCCATCTGCTTAATCTGTCGTGAGTGAATTTAGCCGAAAGTAAAAATTGTATCGCTCTGTGGTCTGTGTAAACTGTGGTATGTCTGCCATAAAGAAAGTGCCGAAATCTCGTAAAAGCCCATACAACACATAATGTTTCCAATTCTGTAACGGAGTAATTTCGTTCAGCAGGTGACAAAATGCGACTTGCAAATGCGATGTTTTTAATTACTGTAGAGCCATCTTCTTCTATTTCCTGAAAAATGTGTACGCCTAAAGCCGTGTTAGAACTGTCGGTGGCAATGGAAAAATTTCTGGTAAGATCTGGGTGCGATAAAAGTGGTGCATTCAACAGAGCATGTTTCAAATAACATTCTCGTGAGCAAAATTCTGCGTGTCAAAAGTAATGTTTGCGTTACTGTAATATGCAATCTGTGCTGTATCTGGTTAAAATCTATCGTACGTGTTATTATTTACGGGAGAATGTTGTGGCATATCCACTATATGAACTGTTCTGTTATTTCTTACTGACGTGTTACGCTATAGATGACACCTATTGTTTGCATCATTCATGATTATTTGTTGTTGCTGATGTTGTTGCTGCTAATATGATCGACTGTTATTAGATGTACGCTGAAAATTGTGCTCATCATTTTTTTTTTTTTTTTTACGTCTGTCATGATAGTAATTTCTATACGGCGCATTGCGATACGAGTTGAAATAGTGTGTTGTCTGTACGTAGTTATTTCTTTGCTGCCATGCGTTACTATTTGTTGGGGCTGGGACTATACGTGCACGCGGCGAAACATTAAAGTTTGGTTGACCTTGTAGACTGCATTGTTGGTTACGTATGCTAAGCGGCGGACTTTCATGCTGTTGTGGTGAAAAGGTCTATTGTTACCAAAAAATGCGTTTGCTGTTAATTTTACACATACTGATGATTACGATTTTATCCGTTATTAAAATTACGCTGGTTCTGGAGTGCCTACTGAAAATTGTCACATTCAGTAAAAGATTTGTCGTATCGGGTTTTCATTACATATTCTTAATCCTAGGTAGAGCAATAGTTAAAGAGCAGTTTTGATAGATATAAAGAATAGTAGAAGAAAAGGCAGCAGTGCAGAAAACTAAAGATGAAACACCACTACTACAGCTCGGGGCCCTATGCTCGCTACGGCACATATTCATTAAAGCGTAATGAATCCCCTGAGGTCTATTACGCACTGCAAATAAATTTTAGCTTTTGCGTTGCAAGCAATAGCGGTAAAATTCCAAAAGTAAATCGCTGTATTCTTGCTAATTCCAGTTTCTGCATAATACGTAATGCTGATGAAAATACAATAGCAAATTGTCGCATCTGGTTCAAAGCTAGTTTCTGCATTACAGGTAATAGCGGTGAATGTACAAAGATAAATTGTCGTACACAGTGCAAAGCGTGTACCTGTACGCTGACATTATTAAATTCCTTAGATTTTCTTACAAATGCAAATTGCTCGTAATCTACGTACTCGTCATTGAATTTAAAAACACGTTCGGGTTTGTGTGTGAATCTGTTCGTCTGTGTCATTTCGGATTTCAAGTTGCGTAGCTTTTCGGATTTCAAATCGCGTAGCTTTTCGGATTTTAATTCGCGTAGTCTCTGTAAATTGTTCACATTATACACGCTGCGTGACTCTGACAAATGTTCATAAAGTGGCGTCTGTTGTGGTATGTTATTAACTGAAATGTTTTTCATCTCTGTTGCTTCTTGTTGTAAATTTGACAACTTCCTACGTAACGTGTTGTTAGATGAATCGATCTCATTAATTGTCTGCTGTAAATTTTGAAATTCAGGTGTTTGGTTAAATGAAACCGGTGCAGTATCGTCTGATTTATTGTCATTAGTATTTTTGATAACATCCATACGACTGGCCAATTCATCACATTTTTCAGTCAGTATTTTAACCTGATCATCGGTTTTAGAATCAGATGCATTAATCTGTTTTTGCAACTTACGCGTAGTTTCGCTCAGTTTTTTAACATCAGCTTTGATGACATCGCAATCCTGTGTTAGTTCTAATTGTTCGAATCTGTCTGTCACTGTTTGAATATTTACTGTGTGTGTATCTGTTTTTGATTTAAGATCAGAAATTTCATCCCGTAATTCCGCGTTCAATTGTTCTATGGTATTAATTTTGTCGGACACTGTAGTAATATTATTGTCTACATACGTCTTCGCCTTCGCGAACATTTTACGTTTGTCCTCTTGTCTTTGTGCAGTGATTGTTTCCATGACTTGTCGTTTTACTTTGTTTTGATCTTGAATAAATTTGCGGAAACGCGTATCACTGTTTTGTATGTGCTGATTAAAGCGCTCGTTAATCTGAGTGTTCTGCTGTTCGAATTTCGCGTCTATCTTTGCGTCCATTGTGCGCGAAAGTTCTACCGTCATTGCTTTAAACTCATCCCGTAATTGTGTAGCTTTTTCAGAGCATTGTTTAGCGACTCCGCTAATTTCGTCTCTGAGTGTTTCTGTTGCGGCTGTCTGCATTTCCCTTAATTCTTGCGCAACAGACTTAATTTCTTCGCTATTTTTTTGTGAACAAGCCTCAATTTCCACGCGCAACTGTTCCTTAGTGTCATGGCACTGCGCGGCAACGGCTCTAATTTGTTCACTAAGCTGTCTGGAATTGTCGTCTAATTTTTCATTTTGTTGTCTGAGCTGTTCACTAAGTTGTTTGAAATCTTCACTTTGTTTGTCTAATTTTTTGTTCTGTTCACTAAATTGTTGTTGTAGCAATCTTGCCATAATTTGTTCAAAGCCAAAGTTAGCGTTTATACTCTCTGTGCTGTTTAGTGGTGGATCTGGAATTGTCTCGCTTTCCGTGACCATTTGGTCATTCTGTAATTTACAAAAACGTTTATCAGTCGGATGTACATTGTCAGACACTGTTCCGGAATTAAATAAATCCGTCCTACTTTGTGTGATCTGTTCATTTTCATTAGACAAATTTGTCTGTTCGTCACGTGAATTTAGTAAATCGGTTGTGTTAGGCTGGGCAGCGCTCATTACAAGAGAGCGTCCCGCGTCATCGATTGTCGTCAAATCAACAGAGGACATAACCGAGTTCGTTTGTTCATCATTAAGACAAAAGTCATCATTAGTGGTTGTAATGCACTGATTGTTAGTGAACGCAGGATTGTCATCATTACACTGCGTGTCACATGTCCTATCGGTAAAGTTGTTGAAATCGGTAGTTTCGTTCGTAATACCTCGCGATACACTATTCACAGTCTTTCGCGGCATTTTTTACAACAGTCAATTATTCACAAAACAAATAATCACAAATGCAAAAGCAACACACAATTACAACAGAGCAAAGAATTGCCGTTGATCTGTGGAAAGAGAGTCACAAAATTAGTAAAAGCGTTGCGCCAAATCCTAATTATATCTAAGCAAATAAGAGCAGATATCTGACTGTCTTTCAAAAGATTCTCAACGAAATACGATCCTGGACTGGGTGTCGCCAAGTGTAACCTCCCCACAAAAATTTAAAAAGAAAGAAATATAAAATGAATAGGAGCCCAGAAGCAATATCGTCCCCACAGAAATATTTAAATACAAAATATAATAATAAATGGGACCCAAGAAGAACCTCCCTGCAATCAAATGTACTGACAAAGGCAACAAAAATGTGAAATTCGCAATCTGACTCAAATATAAATTCCTCACAAAAAAATTAAAGTCTATTCAGTGATAAGAAATCTCAGTGACAATGAAAATTCAACTACACCGAAATATCGGTCTTTGGCCCTGTGTAAAACAATCAGAATTAAACTCTTACCTCATCATAACAGCTAGTCAAATTTCTGCTCTTATTCTTGCGCACGGCTTGGAGGAACTGCATTGCAAATAATAATATTCCTTTTTTTTATTATTTATCTGAAAACTGAAACTTTTGTTTAAGGGAAGTGGAACGAAATAGTTACTTCAATTAAATAAAAATTTTATGTAAAATTGCTTTTGAAATCAAAATTATTATTGGGGGCACTTGTTGAAAATTAATTACAATAATTAAACTTTACATTATCCGATGATTATCTTAATTAACAGTATACCTCATTCAGCATCTTGATCAGTGTTGTCGCCAGACCACATCACACAATCCCACTGGACTGCTACCACTGACCGACCGCTCTGCATGACGACTACTGGCGTACTGCCCGCCACTGAACAGAGCTACTGCTCGCGACGACTACTGACAGACTACTCCTCTGCATAGCGACAACTAGCGAACTGCTCGTACCACACGCGCGGTCAAGCGCATACTCTCTGGTCAGAGACGCTGCAATGCCTCGCCATCACTGCTACGTTACATACGTGTTTCAGGCTACAGTGAATATTTCTAGCTCTTTAAATAAGTGTCTGCAGGATGATCTTGGATGAGCTCCAGCAATTATTCTGATTACACGCTTTTGTGCAATGAACACTCTTTTACTCAATGATGAGTTACCCCAGAATATGATGCCATACGAAAGCAGAGAATGAAAATAGGCGTGGTAAGCTAATTTACTGAGATGTATATCGCCAAAATTTGCAGTGGCCCTAATAACAATTGTCGGGCGCGGCGCAGCGAGAACGCCACCGCGAGGCGCCGGCGACACCAGCTGAAGTCAAAACGGACAGAAACTGCAAGAAGGAACCGTCCGAGATGCGGGCCAGACACTGAAGTAACGAAAGTCATGCGATACCTCCAAATATCGTGTCGGACCTCCGTTTGCCCAGCGTAGTACAGCAGCTCGATGTGGCGTGGTCTGAATAAGTCGTTGGCAGTCCCCTGCCGAATCGAGCCAGCCTCTATAGCCATCCGTAACTGCGAAAGTGTTGCCAGTGCAGGATTTTGTGCACGAACTGACCTCTCGATTGTGTACCACAAGTGTTCGATGAGATTCATGTCGGGCAGTCTGGGTGGCCAAATCTTCGCTCTTATTGTCCAGATTGTCCTTCAAACCAGTCGCAAACAACTGTGGGTCGGTGACATTGCGCATTGTCGTCTATAAAAATTGCAAAGTTGTTTGGGAACATAAACGTCGTCAATGGTTCCACATGGTCTCCAGGCAGCTGTACATAACCATTTCCAATTAATAATTGGCTCTGTTCAACTAGAGGACTCAGTCGATTCATGTAAACACAGCCGACACAGTAATGGACTCACCAGCAGCTTGCACAGTAGCTTGTTGACAACTTGGATCCATGGCTTGATGGGATCTGCGCCACACTCGAGCCCTACCATCAATTCTCACCTCCGAGATCGAGACTTATCTGACCAGGCTAGGGTTTTCCAGTCGTCTAGGGTCCAACCGACGTGATCAAGAGCCCAGAAAGGCGCTGCAGGCGTTGTCGTGGTGTTAACAAAGGCGCTTGAGTCGCTCATATGCTGCCATAGACCGTTAACGCCAAATTTAACTGCACTGTCCAAATGGATACAATCGTTGTACGTCCCACATTGATTTCTGCTATTATTTCAAGCAGTGTTGCTTGTCTGTTAGCACTGACAATTCTACGGAAACGCCACTGGTCTCGGTGTTTAATTGAAGGACGTCGGCCTCTGCGTTGTTCGTGGTGAGAGGCAATACCTGAAATTTGGTATTGTCGGCACACTCTTGACACAGCGGATCTGGGAATTTTGAATACCCCAATGATTTTAGAAATGGAATGTCCCATGCTTCTAGCGTCAAGTTCCATTCCACGTTCACGATCTGTTAGCCCCGTCGTGCGCCCATAATCATGTCAGAAACTTTCACACGAATCACCTGAGTACAAATGACAGCTCCGCCAATGGCTTGCCCTCTTACACGTCTGGGTAGCCGTGGTGGCTGATGTTAAGAATAGTGGGTTGGCGGAACGGTTATGGAACGGGTGTCGGGCACAGTTTGCTTTAGAAATATCTGTCCGGCCTGTAACAGCAAATGAACGTAGGAGACAGCTACTTACCCCGTGTAAGTTTTTGATCAGTCAGGGATATTTTAACTTTCCGTGACAGGGTGTGGCTAGCTCTCTCCCTCATGTAGTCAGTAATGTCTTCGACTGGAGAGAGCGAAGTGATTTCTTGGTGCTACATTTCCTGCCGTAACTAGACCGATCTCTAATTACTGTATGTTCCGCACATTTCTAATGAAATTATGTTGCCTCTGCGCAAGATATAATAGCCAGTGCAACAGCGCTGGAGTATTCGTTGTACTGTAAGAGTATTCGTTTTGTATTTGTTATCTCTACACGTGCGCACATGTAGTGGCAACATACCCATAGCATATTTGTTTCGTGGTCCACTTGGCTTGATTGGGCTCTATCTCACTTAATTGTGGTTTAAGACTGTTTCTTTCTCTAATGAGTTCCAATGAACCTGCTCCGAATATAAATTCCAAGTTATGCTAGAAGTTTTAAATTTCTTGGCCAACTGTGTGTGATACCTGGAGGTGTGATTCGTTGATTGAAGTTGCTTTAGTGGCCAGTTTTTGAACTAAATTCCATTTAAGAATAATTGCTGTTATTGTTATACGAGGGTAATCCCAAAAGTAAGGTCACCTATTTTTTTGTAAGTACATAGACCCGTTTATATCCACAATGGTTTACATCAGTTTACAGCTTGAACATTTAGCTATTTTTCGACAGAAGCACCATTTCTGTCGATGCATTTTTGTAGACGTTGTGGCAGTTTTTGTATGCCCATGTCATACCAGCTCGCCGCCATGCTGTTCAGAAAGTTTGGAACCTCTTCTTTCACCTCGTGGTCGGAGCTGAATCGCTTTCCGGCCAAATGTTTTTTTGACTGAGGAAACAGGTTACAGTCACTGGACGCCAAGTTAGGACTATAGGGTGGGTGGGCGATTATGTTCCACTGAAACCGTTGCAGGAGAGCAACGGTTTGCCTAGCGATGTGTGGGCGAGTGTTGTCATCGAGAGTGTGTACGCCCTTGCTCAACATTCCTCTTCTCCGGTTCTGGATTGCCCGTTTGAGTTTTTTCAGAGTCTCACAGTATGTGTGCGAAATCTTCTGGGACTTAACTGCTAAGGTCACCGGTCCCTAAGCTTACACACTACTTAACCTAAATTATCCTAAGGACAAATACACACACCCATGCCCGAGGGAGGAGTCGAAACTCCGCCGGGACCAGCCGCACAGCAGTCAATGACTGCAGACTGTCTTTGTTTGAATTTCCACGGTTTTGGCGAAGAAGTATGCCGCCACTGGCGTGTTTGTTGCTTGGTTTCAAGTGTAAAGTGGTACGCCCAGGTTTTGTCAACCGTTACAATTGAGTCCAGAAAGTTGTCTGTCCGGCTGCAAGGTGGTGAAGAAATGCGCGGGAAGCATCAACTCGTTGCCGGATGTGGTCCTCAGTCAGCACGCGTGGAACCCATCTTGTGCACACCTTCCGGTAGTTCAATGTTTCCGTTAAAATTCTGTGAGCGGTGCTTCGGGAAACCTCAGGAGCCAACGTGCAGAGATCATCCAGGATGATGGGCCGACTTCACGCATGCTTCGCTCAACCTTCAACACTGTCTCCTCAGAAATTGACGGTCTCCCGTTCCTCTGATCGTCGTGAATTTCGGTCCGACCAGCTGAAAACTCTCTACACCACTTACGAACATTTTTGACATCCATGCACGACTCACCATACACTTCCGTCAATTGGCGATGGATTTCAATCGGCGCAGTGCCCTTTGCGTTCAAAAACCGAATAACTGCGCGCGATTCGCACTTGGCGGTAACATCCTACGGAAGCTCCATTCTCAACGGCTGCCAAGCCAAGACTGAGCGCCTCAGCGCGGCGTGCGCATGTTTACACACAGTGCGTGTAGCACTCTTCATAACAGTGTGACCAACTGCCACACAAACAGAATTCTGTACTTAAAAAAAAAAAAAAGAGACCTTACTTTTGGGATTACCCTCGTATCTTACTGTGTTCAGCGCTTCGCTCTATGCACGATTGGACTTTAGTTGTATTTCAAAGGGTTTTATTAAAGGATTTTGTTTTTGTTGACTGCCGTTGGGTAATTTTCTTAATACAGAAACTTGCAGAATTATTAATGGAAATTAATTTATAACTTCCTGTTCTGAGCTCGAAAGTAGCACACCGCGCCTAGTACACGCCACCGCTGTGCTCTGGGGTCACAGCACCAAGTTAGACACCTGAAGATGGGCTTGTAAGTGCCCGAAACCGGTCGTGCGATAATAAAAGAACTTTACAACTGAAGCGGCATTTTCAACCTCTGGTATAATGCTCAGATGCGAATGTTACACCAACAGGATTGTTTTGGAATTTATTTTCTTACTTTTGTGTTTTAAAGTAATTTTTCGACATCAGGGGTGCATTACCTGCCTTTTTTTAACTGTCAAATTTGATCTTGTATTTTAAATTGTGAAATTCGATCTTGGCTCTCCTCGGTATTGAACTGTTAAAGACATCATGTTGTTTGACGCAAATGTAAGCAAACCGAGCTTCATAAATTTGCTAAATTTGGTTGTAAAACTGATTTTGAGAATCTGCTGAATAAAAATTTTAACGTTAACAGATCACTGGTAGCTCAACTAGTCCTACCACTTCCTCTAGCGGCACATACATTAACAGCGGTGGTTGAAGGAACAGAACATCGTGACTTTCGGATGAAACTGTAATGCTGACCAGCCAGCTGCATGATCGTGTCTTCTGCGACTACTCCAATCTATCAATATAAACTGATAACTATAATATTTTTTATTTCAAGAATAGATAATGGTATAAAACTTCTTTGCACACTTCCTATGTACTAATGAGTTATATCGTAGGATTAGGTACAGATACAGACTCTTGTTATTTATCTTTTATCATAAATGGGAGAATTTAAGACAATATTTCGCTTCAACCACGTTCATAGTGTTTCTGATTTTAAAATCTCATTATATTATGACTGACCTATTTCGGAAGAGCAAACTGCCATCTCCCAATCCACATCATCGCAAGAATCTCAATAAGCAATAGTTATCCACAAAGAAGTCTAATTACTTTGGATTCATATATTCCGAGCGCAGATAAACCTCTACCGCAAAGTGTCTACACGTAGGCGTGATACTGTTAGCTGTGCGAAATGTTTAGTAGCTATCAAGGATTATTCTGCAGAATAAATAAGCACAGTTTCTGGGCTTTGGAGACATATCTCGTATGTGTGTGTGTATGTGTGTGTGTCTGTGTTGAGAGAGAGGGAGAGAGAGAGAGAGAGAGAGAGAAAGAGTTTGTACAGCAGAATATGAATTTCATCAATCAATAAATGTCAGTAATTCCTTCAAAATGACCCATCAGCAAGTCTAATTGTTCGTATCTTATAAAGTTGTTTTTGGTCAGCATTAGGTCTAGTTAAAATAAAACAGCCCCTTTTCGAATATCGGTTCCCGATACGTGGCATCTCCAACGTAAGGAACTTTCGGCATAGCCAGAAAGAGCCTACACGTTGTGTGTATCATAATTTAAGTGACGAAAATAAGCGGCTTGCAGGGACGAACCTGTCTGTCCGAGACCCGTAATGGCGGTATTTTTGGACGAATGGTTTTATTAAAACGGCTGGCGCTTTTCTTTTACTCTGTATAAAAATGAACCAGCGTAAATGTACAAGTAAAATGTTACTTCTAAATATTTCTTCCAATTGACGCTCGTCATTTTTCACATTGAAAACTTTTTCTCTGTCTGTGATAGAGGTTGCTTTGGTTCCTTCAGGAACGTCGGCATCAAATAACGCGATTTCTTCTCTTTATTTCCTAATCAATCAACAAGTATGGTGCCTGCATTTAACTACTGGTGCTGTGTCAACCGGGAAAGCACCTTTGCTCTCTGTTTCTCCCGCAGCTCTTACGGCGGATTTTACGTCGCGCTGTCCGTTAATTGGTGTCTCTTTTTCCCGGCGATGGAAAGGAAAAATGAGCCCCGGGGAAACCAGTGTTCTTTCCACAGCCCCCCAGTCTCTCCGGCCGTGGAAAAAGAGCGGAACGAGAGAGGGTGTGGCACCGCCGGATACCGCCGCCGCTGTGGCTGTTTGGAGAAGCGGCGACGCGCCGGAAAAGTCCGCCGGCCGGCCTTGTAGACCGAACCACTCTCAATTCATTAGCAGATTTTGCGGCGCGCATATGAAGCAGCCTAATGAGCAAATGCGGCCGTGCCGGCGCGCCGTGCACAAAGAGCGCGGCGACGGTGGCGCCGCCAGCAGCTGTTTGCGGCCGCTGCCGAAATACGTTTACGCGCTGCGGGCAGCCGAAATTTCAAACGAACCAACAGGGCTCCGCGGATGAAAGAGGGTGCGCCGCTGCCGAAGGCGCGGTCGATAGCCGCGGCGGTGTCCGGCGGTCTTGAACCGCCAGCTGTTCATCCGGGCGGCAATAATCCGCTCTCCGGCCAAGTCCTGTGTGTTCCGGAGCAGTTTTCGAAACAACGTCCCGTTTCCGCTCACACTTTTGCTTGTCTCTCACTCGCTCTCTCTCTCTGTAGAAGCTATCCTCTTGCCGAGGCACCCAAAGAATTTTTCTCGCTACTGTATTTTACCAATAGCGGACACTCGTTAGCCTGTAGGTCAATGGATTTTGTCTTTGATGTTTTAACGCACGCAGAATCGGCGACTAACAGAGAACTGCGGTCATTGTTTCGTAAATCAAAGCGAACAGTCACAAAGTTGCAGCACGCGGTACACCAGCAAGTTATTCTTTTTCTTTTTCTTTTTTTTTTTTACTGACGTATAGGATTTTATATTTTTATAAGAAATATAGTACAGGTAAACGCCATGTAACATCGAACTGTGGTCTGTAGTTGCAATTCACAGGAACATCAAAAGATTTTTAGTTTGTTTTACTGGCGAAGTGACCTTTACATATGTGTACAGAATATAAATCAAGTAATAACAGAGAAGAAACAAGTGTGCTGGCTTGTTACTTACTCATCCCATTCGTAATCAAAATGCAATGGTTCAAATGGCTCTGAGCACTATGGGACTTAACTTCTGAGGTCATCAGTCCCCCAGAACTTAGAACTACTTAAACCTAACTAACCTAAGAACATCACACACATCCATGCCCGAGCTAGGATTTGAACCTGCGACCGTAGTGGTCGCGCGGTTCCAGACTGTAGAGCCTAGAACCGCTCGGTCACAACAGCCGGCCCGTTCGTAATCCATTCAGTTTCGTATATTTGTTAACAACTTTTTTATGTGGCACCCTCTTCTCATACATGCACTCAAAAGGAATGAAATGTCACCGAGACTGCCACCATATCCCTTCTGGATACGTCACTCTCAGTTACCTTTCCATGTTAGTTTTGCACAACTTTCTATACCTATTGTGTAGAAATCTTGAGGACGAAAGTAACTTCCGCTGCCTGCGTCACTGCCAAGTAACGTAGCTCGATGAAACTTGGACCAGACATAGAAAGAACTGCTACAAGGTAATCGAGTCGTGGTTGAGACACTATCGATACCTGTCTCTGTGACTGACTGTCGGCTATTTGGAGCACTGACGTCACCCGAGGCCGCAACAACGTGCGAGTCGGTTGCATAGAGACGTCAGCATGCGCTCCTTAGGCCGTCGTTATCAGGAGAAAGAAAACTGGCGTTCTACGGATCGGAGCGTGGAATGTCAGATCCCTTAATCGGGCAGGTAGATTAGAAAATTTAGAAAGGGAAATGGATAGGTTAAAGTTAGATATAGTGGGAATTAGTGACGTTCGGTGGCAGGAGGAACAAGACTTTTGGCCGGGTGAATACAGCGTTATAAATACAAAATCAAATAGGGGTAATGCAGGAGTAGGTTTAATAATGAATAAAAAAGTAGGAGTTCGGGTAAGCTACTACAAACAACATAGTGAACGCATTATTGTGGCCAAGATAGACACGAAGCCCACGCCTACGACAGTAGTACAAGTCTATATGCCAACTAGCTCTGCAGATGACGAAGAAATTGAAGAAATGTATGATAAGATAAAAGAAATTATTCAGATAGTGAAGGGAGACGAAAATTTAGTAGTCATGGGTGACTGGAATTCGATAGTAGGAAAAGTAAGAGAAGGAAACATAGTAGGTGAATATGGATTGGGGGTAAGAAATGAAAGAGGAAGCCGCCTGGTAGAATTTTGCACAGAGCACAACTTAATCATAGCTAAAACTTGGTTCAAGAATCATAAAAGAAGGTTGTATACATGGAAGAAGCCTGCAGATACTGACAGGTTTCAGATGGATTATATAATGGTAAGACAGAGATTTAGGAACCAGGTTTTAAATTGTAGGACATTTCCAGGGGCAGATGTGGACTCTGACCACAATCTATTGGTTATGAACTGTAAGTTAAAACTCAAGAAACTGCAAAGAGGTGGGAATTTAAGGAGATGAGACCTGGATAAACTGACTAAACCAGAGGTTGTACAGGGTTTCAGGGAGAGCATAAGGGAACAATTGACAAGAATGGTGGAAAGAAATACAGTAGAAGAAGAATGGGTAGCTTTGGGGGATGAAGTAGTGAAGGCAGCAGAGGATCAAGTAGGTAAAAAGACGAGGGCTAGTAGAAATCCTTGGGTGACAGAAGAAATACTGAATTTAACTGATGAAAGGAGAAAACATAAAATTGCAGTAAATGAAGCAGACAAAAAGGAATACAAACGTCTCAAAAATGAGATCGACAGGAAGTGCAAAATGTCTAAGCAGTGATGGCTAGAGGACAAATGTAAGGATGTAGAGACTTATCTCACTAGGGGTAAGATAGATACTGCCTACAGGAAAATTAAAGAGACCTTTGGAGAAAAGAGAACCACTTGCATGAATATCAAGAGCTCAGATGGAAACCCAGTTCTAAGCAAAGAAGGGAAAGCAGAAAGGTGGAAGGAGTATATAGAGGGACTATATAAGGGTGATATACTTGAGGGTAATGTTATAGAAAGGGAAGAGGATGTAAATGAAGATGAAATGAAAGATATGATGCTGCGTGAAGAGTTTGATAGAGCACTGAAAGACCTGAGTCGAAACAAGGCCCCGGGAGTAGACAACATTCCATTAGAACTACTGACAGCCTTGTGAGAGCCAGTCCTGACAAAACTCTACCATCTGGTGAGAAAAATGTATGAGACAGGCGAAGTACCCACAGACTTCAAGAAGAATATAATAATTCCAATCCCAAAGAAAGCAGGCGTTGACAGATGTGAAAATTACCGAACGATCAGTTTAATAAGTCACGGCTGCAAAATACTAACGCGAATTCTTTACAGACGAATGGAAAAACTGGTTGTATTTGACCTCGGGGAAGATCAGTTTGGATTCCGTAGAAATATGGGAACACGTGAGGCAATACTGAGCCTACGACTTATCTTAGAAGCTAGATTAAGGAAAGGCAAACATACATTTGTAGCGTTTGTAGACTTAGAGAGAGCTTTTGACAATGTTGACTGGAATACTCTGTTTCAAATTCTGAAGGTGGCAGGGGTAAAATACAGGGATAGAAAGGCTATTTACAATTTGTACAGAAACCAGATGGCAGTTATAAGAGTCGAGGGGCATGAAAGGGAAGCAATGGTTGAGAAGGGAGTGAGACAGGGTTGTAGCCTCTCCCCGATGTTATTCAATCTGTATATTGAGCAAGCAGTAAAGGAAACAAAAGAAAAATCCGGAGTGGGTATTAAAATCCATGGAGAAGAAATAAAAACTTTAAGGTTCGCCGATGACATTGTAATTCTGTCAGAGACAGTAAAGAACATGGAAGAGCAGTTGAACAGAATGGGCAGCGTCTTGAAGGAAGGATAAAAGATGAACATCAACAAAGCAAAACGAGGATAATGGAATGTTGTCGAATTAAGTCGGGTGATGCTGAGCGAATTAGATTAGGAAATGAGACTCTTAAAGTAGTAAATGAGTTTGGCTATTTGGGGAGCAAAATAACTGATGATGGTCGAAGTAGAGAGGATATAAAATGTAGATTGGCAATGGCAAGGAAAGCGTTTCTGAAGAAGAGAAATTTGTTAACATTGAGTATAGATTTAAGTGTCAGGAAGTCGTTTCTGAAAGTATTTGTATGGATTGTAGCCATGAATGGAAGTGAAACATGGACGTTTAACAGTTTGGACAAGAAGAGAATAGAAGCTTTCGAAATGTGGTGTTACAGAAGAATGCTAAAGATTAGATGGGTAGATCACATAACTAATGAGGACGTATTGAATAGGATTGGGGAGAAGAGGAGTTTGTGGCAAAACTTGACTAGAAGAAGGGATCGGTTGGTAGGACATGTTCTGAGGCATCAAGGGATCACCAATTTAGTATTGGAGGGCAGCGTGGAGGGTAAAAATCGTAGAGGGAGACCAAGAGATGAATACACTAAACAGATTCTGAAGGATGTAGGCTGCAGTACGTACTGGGAGATGAAGAAGCTTACACAGGATAGAGTAGCGTGGAGAGCTGCATCAAACCAGTCTCAGGACTGAAAACCACAACAACAACAACAACAACAACAACAACAACAACGTATGTGATTTATTTTGTGAGCGTCTGACTTATCATTAACCTGTGCTAGCGAGAGTTTTGACATCTGTGGTGTAGCGTCAGGTTCCTCCATCTTGGTTTTCAGTAAACTGCACAGCGATTTGAAACTTTCAATCGTTGCGAGTGCAATCTCATTATGTCATGCTCAGATACTTTGAGGGAGGGAATTATTTCTTAGCCATGCTCGATGTTATCACGCAAGCGCGTTTAATTGAGAACTTATTAACTTCTGTCAAATCTTTATGGGCTAACGCCTGAGTAAGCTAACAACTCTGTAAGTTACATTCTGGTTTTGATCAATGCAAATGTATTCATGTTTCCCAGAACAGTCACTTAGTTATCTTAGTGTGAATTTGTTGGGAACTTCAAATATTGGCCGATTGATTCCAGTTTTCAAATTTCTGAGTGATAAATTGAGCTCTCATACTGATGTTAGAACTATTTCTATTTAATGCGACTTGTCATTAAAGATTTTGGTGTGTTGGAGGCAGATTTGCTGTATGTACATTAGAACAGTTGAAATTAAAAGTGGTTGCGAGGAGGCCCTTGCTTTTCAGGGGTGCTGTCTGCAAGCGGTTCGCCGTCGCCACATTCGAACCTGACCTTCACGGTTTCAAATCGGGCTTGCCTAAGATATTAGAGCTTTAATACGAATCTTGTGTAATTGTTGTAATTTATTTTGCCGTTTAAATGCCGTTTATTCGAAAAATCGTTTTGAAGCTTGCGATAAGCCAACTTTGGTTTTGCATTTTTGCGCTTGATTTTCGTTGCTCCCGGACTTCCTTCATCCTTCGGAAGCGCCGTTTTTTTTTCTTGGGTCCACTTTTTTCTTTTGCAGACCTCTTTCTTTCGTGAAATCATACCTTTCGTGTTTCTTCTCTGAAAAGTATTCTGTTAGCTATTATGCCCACTTTTATTCTTGTGTTTCTCGCATCTTTGACAGTTTTGGTGAACCGTGTGGGTTTGGATTACTAACTGCTTAGTAAATGGAAGATTTTCTTAGTTAGTCTGTTATTATACATTCGGTACACTCGTATGTGGCCATAGAACTGCAGGCTTCTTTTTCTCATTACATCAATTAGCTTTTCCACTTTCAAATAAAGCCCTTTCATCTTAATTTGTATTCAACATTACTGTTACTTTGAGGCCCCAGTATTTTCCTTAGAATACTTCTTTCGACTTTTTCCAGTCTTTCAATATCCCCAAATCTTGTTAGTTTAAATGTTTTAGGTGTTACCACTGTTTCATAGTATCTTAGTTTTGTATTCGAGGCAAAGTTCTTTGTTATTTGGAATGCCCTTCCCATTTTGTGTACACTAATTTCCATGGCTATTTTTTCGTTTTTATTGCTTGTTATCCATTCTTCTGGGTATTTAAAACAGTTTGTTTTAGATATAGTGTTGTTATGAATTTGAAGGTTTGGAAGGGCATCACTGACATTTGTCATGAAGTGCGTTTTTTCACTTGAGATTTTTAGTCTTACTTTTTTTCTGCTTGTGTCCGCAGTTCTGTGATTTGTTCTCTGACACTGTTCAGTGAGTCAGTAATTAATGCCATGTCATCTGCCAAAGCTATAAAATCTATGGTGATTTTATTTGGGATTCCTCCTAGTAGAACACACCTAGTATTGATCGATTTTCTCCACTCTCTCATTACCTTCTCTAATATGCAGTTAAAAAGTGATGGTTATGAACTATCTCCCTGTCTTACTCCTGATTTTATTTCAAAAGGTTTTGCTAATGTATTTGTTAAACTTCCTTTAATTACTTCTGTTTTTTATTGTCGAGTGCGAATTCCTTTAAAATGTTGATTAGTGCATTGTTATCAATTGAGTCATATGGATTTGTAAAATCTACAAAAGTTATCTGTATTTCAGGTTTCTCATTTTCCTCATTTCTGTTATGTTCTTTAGATTTAGTACTCACCCTGCACAAGACCTTCCACTCCTAAATCCTGCTTGATACTCTCCTAGTCTCTTTAAAAGTCCCATGGACTATATCTTATATACCACTGGTAAAAGGGAGACCCCTCTATAACTATTAAGATCATTTTTCATTCCTTTTTTATGTAGTGGATGTATTAAAGACGATGTCCATTCATACTGTAAGCTGTTCGTTGTCCTGACTTCATTAAAGATTTCCGTCAGACACAGAATACTGTTGTCACTAGAGCGTTTCCACAGTTCAGCAACTGTGCTGTCTTCTCCTGATGCCTTGTTATTTTTAAGTTGTTGGCTTTGAGTCTGGTTGTAATTAGATGACTCACCAAAATGAAATTCTTCTTTCGGTGGATAGCAATTGTGTAGCTGTTTGTAATAATGCGCAAGTATTCTGCAGTTCTCCGTATTGTTATGTGCAGTCTTTCGTGTTTTTTGATCTGTAAACTGTAAACTTGGTGGTTTGCACTTCTTTAAACTATTTTTTTATTTTTTTATAGACGTTCCTTCTGTTGTTCTGCTGAAAACGTGACTCAGTTGACGTTAGTTGACCTTTTATATGTTGTACTCTGATGGTTGTTTTCTTGCTTCTACGAGGGTTATTCCAAAAGTAAGGTCCGATTGATTGCCAAATTGAAACCACAGTGAACATCAGAAATGTTTTACTTGTAACAATTAGCTACACCTTTCAGCTACTTCTCTACGTAGTCGCCGTTGTGACTTAGACTTTTGTCATAGCGTTGTACCAACTTTTCAATAGCCTCATCATAGAAGGCAGCCGCCAGTGCTTTCCGCCAATTCTCCACGCTGGCCTACACCTCGTTGTCTGTGTCAAAATGTTGTCTTCAAAGACAGCGGTTCATGTGACCAGAGATGAAACTCAGGGGGAGACAATTGCGGACTGTATTGTGGGTAATCTAACATTTCCATTTGAAAACGATGCAGGAGCATCTTCATTGCCCCTGCAGAATGCGGCTGAGAATTGTCGTGAAGACGAAACAGCACGACAGTTATGTAATGTTGGCTGCATAGCTTCAGGCGAAATTTCTCACCAGGCCCTCGTACTTGGCGGCAGACACTATTTTCTAGACATCTTTACGCACTCACTGCGAGCTCAGAAATGAGAAGAGCGACGTGATGCTAACTGGGGTTATACTAGAGACACTACCCAACACATCTGTGCAAAGCTTTATCGGATTTTCATAGTCGTTTCCATTTCGCGACCGATCGGACCTTACTTTTGGAATAACCCTCGTATAAAATTTATCCCATTCTTATCATATTTATTTGCATTCCAGATATTCCAAGTTTGTTGTCTCTTTATAATTAACTCATCACAGTTATCACACCACCAAACTTGTTTACTTTTCCTTTTAAGAGGGATAGTTTTTCATACAGTCTCAGTAATGACTTTTTGAAGTTGTTCCCAATGTTTACGTACTCTATTTTCCAACTGCATTTTGTAATCATTTTCTGTAGGTAACTTCAATATGTCAAACTTTCTGGTTTGCTATTGGTGCTTCTTTCGAAATATGGGTCTAACTTTGAATTTAATGACAGACAGGTGTGACTCTAAACTGACGCTCTTGGCAGTTGTTACATCCAGTACCACAAATGTAGAGTGCCTACTTCTAGCAATGTGATCGAGTTGTTTTTCATCACAAATTGGACTTGGTGATACCCACGTTGCTCGTTTTCCAGGAAGATTTTTGAAGACTGTAGATTTTATTACTGTGTTATGCTGCCTGCATAGGCTTAATAGTCTTTCTCCGTTTGCGTTGATTCTTTTATGCGCAGGGTATATTCCCACTATTAATCGGTGCAGACGTTCTTTGCCAATTTGTGCATTAAAGTCTCGAAGTAGTAATATTGCGTTTTTCGATGTAATGTGATCTAGGGTGTTTTACACAGTCTGCCAAAAGATTTCTGTTTGCTCCTTCTGTGTTCTTTTCTTCTCATTTCTTGGTGCGCTTGTGTTTAAAATAGTGTAAACTTAGTTTGATGATTTAAATGTCAGCGTGGAAGGTCTTCCATTAATTGATTTAAATTCTGTTATTGAATTTAATATGTTTTTGTTTACAATGAAACCTGTTCCAAATTGGTTTACGTTTTTCATGACTATTTCTCCTGGTTTTGCCTTAACTATCGTGAATCCTTCTGTATCGAAAGGGTGTTCATCAGTATGTCTTGTATCCCGCAGTGCTATTATCATTGTATTTTTTTCCTTGAGAAAGTTCATTCAAGTTTTAAGTTTTTCTGTTTTTAAGAGTGAATTTATATTAAAATTGACCAGGTAATCTATGTCTCCGTGCTTGATTTTATGGGTTTATTGTTTAAAAGGGATATCAAAATGCTCCGATTCATTGTCTGCACGACGCAGTAGGCTCCCATAATCTGAATTTTCTTGGAAATGGGAGATTGAGTGCTATCTGGGGTAAAATCACTTACAGAGTGCATCTCCGTTGTTGTTCGCTTGTTGAGTTAGGGGAACAAGTCCGCTAAAATACTACTCAGGGTACTTAGCTGTGAGGAATATGTTTACAGCCGCACCTCTGGTGAACAGACGCTGTTTGTTGCAAGTCAGACGCATTGTGGAATTTTTTGTGTTCCTTTTTCCACTAGTTCGGCCTTTCCAAGATCCATTCTTTCTGCCTTCACTACCATTATTACATGTTACATTAATTCATCAATGTTCATTTTAACTATTCTAAAATTTTGGTATTCCCGAAAACAAATTTTAGGAAAATTTTGCTAGTTTTTGGTTTGTAATTTAATATTCAAGCTTCAGTGGTCACTAACTAAAAATCTGCGCACTCTTAACTGTTCTTTGTGTAGGTTCCGTTAAAGCCACTAAACAGGCTTCCAAGTAATTGCTTATTTATAATAAATATCTTGACGTTGACAGTATACTTCTATTGAAATTGTGTCGAGAACCTTACCACTCCATCACTTCTCTTCCAGATGATCTCACAGCTGTCGCTGACATTCTTCTTTCTCTTCTTGTTGGCACTCCGCGTGCAAGTTTTTGCTATTGCTGTATCCTGAATTACATTTGTTTCCTCCAGCAATGTGAGTTCTGCTCAGTGGCAAGCAGTTGCACGTTTTGCTAGAGTCTGTTTCCGTTCCTACTGCTAGCGAACCTGTCCTTTGAAGTTGGCTGTAAATTTTATATGACTCCTTGTATCTTCTTTGCTGTCTTTAGTTTATCGTTTTCAGCTATCTCTGGAACTTAATAAGCACCTGCACTTCCTGGCATTCTGCTGTAAATACTGAGTTAGTAACATCTGAGCCTGTACCCGCTTTTCTGTTTTCTTTTCGATCACCTCACGGTTGTGAACTTGTAATCGATTTTGAGATTTTTCCTTTTGCTCCTCGGTCTTGTCTGCTCACTTCTCTACTTTTCTCTGCCTCTTGTGCAACTTCATTCGATCTTGTTACGATCTCTATTCTAGTGGTTAATTTCTTCATCTCTTCCCATAACTCCTTCGAGTGTTCTTTCGTTTCAGTGGTCGATTCTTATGCTATTTTCTTGTCTTCTTGCGCATTTCTCAATGCCATTCTTGCATTAGGCTAGACTTCACTACATCTCTCGTTTCTTTCCTAGCTTCTTGTACTTCCCTCTGTATTTCACCTGCCTGTTTCTGCTTTTCTCTACGTCCAGTTGTGTTTCATTTGTTCATGTCTGCATTTATTTTATGTCCTTCAGTATCTCATCTGTCCTCCTCTGTGCGTCCTTCTCCATTTTCTTTAAGAATTCCAGTGTTCTGAATTTACTTTTATTTTTACTATCTGTCTAGTAGGAGAAGAGGCTAGTGAACTCATTTGAGGATCTCGTCTCCCTGACATTGCTGGCCTGCTGCTCTCTTCTACCTCATAATTTCGAATAATAGGTTCAGGTTCGACATGTCTTGAAGTGATCTCGTCTTCCTCATTATTCTTGCCTTCCTTTCCTAAATCACCACCTCCCCTAACTTGATTGTGCTCCATGATACTAATCGTCCTTTTTCACGTGTTCTTGTTCCATTCGCGCCTTACCGAATGTAATCGTTCAAGTGATGTACTTCACTGAGTCATTAACACAAACAAGAAATAAACCTTGTTACAGCTAATCTCTTAACCTGTCACCTTATTTGCCAAATCCCTTGCACGTATATCAACATAAATCCCAGTTGCTGTACCAAGGGAGAGCTCGCGTTACTGACAGCTGCTTCTCATTTACAATGTCCTCTTTATTTTAACCAGTTCTGCTTCTCTCTCTTTCTCACCCGGCTACACACACACACACACACACACACACACACACACACACACACACACACCGCGTTGAACAGCTGTGTAGTGGTACTTCGGTATAAAAAAACATTGTCCTCAGGTCATCACTTTGAAGTGTAACAGACTTTATAATCCGGGTCAAATTTCTGAATATTACTGAATAATTATTGTCGATAACAAGGTTGTTACTGAATTTATTAAACAGCTGACATGTGTTTCTTGAAAATAATTATATTCTTAAATGTTAAGCAGTTTCAATAAAAAAAAATGCTTCATTGGCAGATGTCTCAAAAGAGACAGACTACAGTTTTATATTCTGCTCCTTCGTTTATCCACTTTTATATGACTGCAATAACGAAGACCCGATGTGCAGAAAGCTGCAATCATTCGATTCCGATGCTAGTTGATTACTAGAGAATCAGCGATTCTTGAACTCGTGGAGTCGGAATCTGCGCATGACTCATTCCTAATTAAAAACATTATGGATGAACTTTTTTTATTCTATTTTTGAGAGTAATGTAGTATAAGTAGAAATACTACCTACAGGATACAACTTAATATGAACTACACTTTATTCAAGAATTTCTTTTAAAATTGAGTTCTGTTTTCTTTTTTTAGTATGTACTACCCCAAGAACTGACCTCGTTAAAAATGCATAGTTATGTTTACAGTCTAATTTATTTCCCCTAACTCTCAAGCAGCTTTATCTACATGGTTACCCAATCGCTACAGTAGCAATTTTGCAAACGATCTGTTTCAATACAAAATATCAGTTGAAAATTTCTTTATAAGTGCCGCTTATCAATTAATCTTTAAAATATATAAATGCCCGAGCATCTATGAATTTTGGGCATTTGCTCAGGTATTTATCCTTATAAATTCAAAGGCATTTTACATCATTACTTGAGACCCAGAGAAAAATTTAATGTGGCAACGGAATTACTAACACTTAAATTGGTTGGCTCATAGCAGTGAATACGAAAGTGGGGAACTGACGTAATATTACCATTTGTTTTGCAAAAACAGACATAATCTCTGCAGGGATACCGCAATCACTTTTTATGCAATGTTACTTATAATCCGTCTTGATTGCAAAATATTTATTCACATGACCGGTTTCGGTTCCTCTAGAACCATCTTCCGATCTGAAATGACAATGATACTAATTTACTATTTCACAAATGCAAGCCTATTTCGTCCTATCTGATCAACATCAAATGTACCAGAACTTATCTGCAAATTTCGGTTACAGGAGTAACCCGTCCACCTGTCGGTAAGAGTTTTATAATTAATATAGATGACGTGCATTTTTCCAACCAATTTAATGTGACGCAGCATGTGAAGGTTGATGAGTGTGGACGGGTTACTCCTGTAACCGAAATTTGCAGATAAGTTCTGGTACATTTGATGTTGATCAGATAGGACGAAATAGGCTTGCATTTGTGAAATAGTAAATTAGTATCACTGTCATTTCAGATCTGAAGATGTTTCTAAGGGAACCGAAACCAGTCATGTGAATAAATATTTTGCAATCAAGACGGATTATAAGTAACCTTGCTTAAAGGAAATGGTTTTATTAGGGAACTTACAATTTAAACAACACTGTGGCTTATTATCAGACATATGAATATTAATGCAGTAAAACCCCAATATATTGATAAGAACTTTATAGAAATGTTCCTTGATTGCACATATTGCTAATTTACTGAAAGAACTGGAGTTGAGTCAAATCTCGTATCTACAAGCTCAGTAGCCCTACTATGACGTTCACAGTGACAGATTGTCTGGTACCAGCATCCAAGAATCCCACTGATCTGAGGAAGTGCTGATAAATGAGCCAGTGTTAGCTACATTGCAAGTGAGCTGCTGCACTCCCTGTTTCCCCAATACGCCGAAGCTGTAAGCAATGCTTATCGTGATCTTCAGTGAACTGTGAGCGGAGTGGAGACACTGTGACTGCCCATCCTGAGAATGCAGCCGCACTCCAAACTCGGTCTCCTGTCCGTGATTTTGGCTGCATCAGCCTCTGCATCTTGCAATCATTCTCTCTCATTTGCAATTGAATATAAAGTCACAACCGCAATAATTTTTTTCATGTATAAGATTACCGGTTTCAGTCTATTTTAGACTATCTTTAGATCCACACCATGATGGTAGATGGTGGTTGCGAACGGAGCTGGCGCTACACCTCCACGAACGATAACTGCTGAGCAGGAGTGCTAGAGTGGGTCTCACCTCTGCTCCTGTAGTTCACTTTTAAACCCTTTAATCACTTTCCTCTTCAGATTCACTCGACATTTGTTGTCCAATGCTATTCACAGATGGAGGCCGGCCGCGGTGGTTTAGCGGTTCTAGGCGCTCAGTCCGGAGCCGCGCGACTGCTACGGTCGCAGGTTCGAATCCTGCCTCGGCCATGGATGTGTGTGATGTCCTTAGGTTAGTTAGGTTTAAGTAGTTCTAAGTTCTAGGAGACTGATGACCATAGTTCAGAGCCATTTGAACCACAGATGGAGTAAACGTAACACCACAGTCGCTGCAACAGTCTTCTACATCGGACATGTCACCATCGTTGTGCAAAGATGCTTCCATGTCTTTCAGTATTCCTTCTCATGATACTGAAAGATAATAGTGAAAGTATTAATAACAATGAACACAAATTTTTAATACAAAATAACGCAGAAAGTTACGCACACTTGAAGAACAAATGCATCCACACAGTCCGACTGAGGCGCACGCGACAACTGATGTTTCTGTATGTAAAAAACAAACAAACAAAAACAATTTGGCAGATATTATTTCAGATTTCGTATGTACGAGGGACGTTCAGTAAGCAGTGCAACACTTTCTTTCCCTCCCACTATCGGTTGAAAAAAATGCGAGCTTTTTTTTAAGGAACATCGTTAAATATTCCCGCTTCGGCCCACCTACGTCTACACCTACGTGAATACTCCGCTATTCACAATTAAGTGCCTGGCAGAGGGTTCAATGAACCACCTTCAAGCTGTCTCTCTACCGTTCCACTCTAGAACAGCTCGCGGGAAAAACGAGCTCTTAAATTTTTCTGTGCGAGCCCAGATTTCTCTTATTTTATCGTGATGATCATTTCTACCTACGTAGGTGGTTGCCAACTGAATGTTTTCGAAATCGGAGGAGAAAACTGGTGATTGAAATTTCATCAGAAGATCCCGTCGCAACGGAAAACGCCTTTGTTATAATGACTGCCACTTCAATTCATACAAAACGAGCAGCCTTCTTTGAACTTTTTCAATATCATCCGTCAGTCCTACCTGATATGGATCACACACCGCACAGTAATACTCCAAAATAGGGCGGACAAGTGTAGTGTAAGCAGTGTCTTCAGTAGATCTGTTGCACCTTCCAAGTGTTCTGACAATGAATCGCAGTCTTTGGTTTGCTCAACCCATAATATTATCTGTGTGCTCGTTCCAATTTAGGTTATTGTAATTGTAATCCGTAAGTATTTAGTTGAATTTACAGCCTTCAGATTTGTGCGACTTATCGCGTAATCGAAATTTAGCGGTTTTTTTATAGTAACCAGGTTTAACTGCCACTTTTCGCACCACAAAGATATCTTATCTAAATCATTTTGCAATTCGTTTTGGTCATCTGATGACTTTACATGACGGTAAATGACAGCATCATCTGCAAATAATCTAAGTTTGATAGGTGGCATCGCTATACCTAGCCTTCAAAATGGCGTCTGTAACGGATATGCATTCCAAGCAGAGAGTTGTCATTGAGTTTCTTTCGGTAGAAAGCCAGAGCATCGCTGATATTGATAGGCGCTTGCAGAATGTCTACTGAGAGCTGGTAGTGAAGAAAAGCACGGTGAGTCATTAGGCAAGGTACCTCTCGTCATCGCAACAAGATCATGCAAACGTATCCGATCTCCTGTGTTCCTGCCGGGCACACAGCTGGGATTCCTGCCTTGTTGGAGCGTGCGGACTCGATATTGGCTCTGATGTCGACCAGTAGAGTGGTACCATGCTGGCAAATAGGCCCTCCTAATAAGATGGCGTAAGGCCTTCCCATTAAATGGAGATTACGTTGAAAAATTGAGTTTTGTTGCCAAAAGAGTCGGGAATAATTTGGTGGAAAGCTGAATCAAACCAACCTGTTTTCAGATAATAATAATGGAAACGGAAGCTCCCAGTAGTAAATCTCCGTTATATTCCAAACACGATTCAGTTAAAATATAGGCAGTGTATAAAGAAATGAAAGCGTAGCGTTGATACTTACGTGACTTTGCTATGGCTGCGCTCTAATCCACCCGCACATCTCAAGAAGATTCACACTTTCTTTGCTGATACGAAAGCGCTCAGCCGCCACCGCTGACATCTAGTGGCGAGAGCGCAAACGGAGGTGGAATGCCTCGTCGCCCACACACTGCTGCTGTGTCGACTAAGGGGACTCTACAGAAGTGCCACCTTTTCGCTCCGCCCCCATCTGCCACCGTTCGCCTCTATAGTGCTGTTTTAAGTGAATGTCCAGTGTTGTGTGTCCCCTGTCAGTGTAGCGAACAGCAACCATAATGTCGCTAGTTGTGTTTTCTTTTATCTCGTGCGAACAGAAACCAGAATGTCGTCGTATTTTTTAAATTGTGCCTGTCTACTTACTGTGTGTCTTCATCCTCATCGTCAATGCCGTGTTTTTACATTTTAAATTCCACAACTTTCCGCCATTTTACAGTTTTTTTTACAATGCGACGGGTTTATCACCTGTTTTTATTGTTTGTTTATATTCTCATTATGTTTAACTTTTCTGTCAGCTGTAGAGCGGCGTATTACGCTGCTGCCAGCTGCCCCCCTCCCCCGGGGGGGGGGGGGGGGGAGAATCGAAATGCAATAAAGGAAAAAAAGTTTCACCCACATTTGGCCACTTTTTCTACTTCAGACGCTGACAAGAAGAAGTAATATAATTAGAAAACTATGTCTCTCATTCGTTAAAGTAATACTTGACGTGTTTGCTTTACAATGAAAACTACTGCGGCGAACTATCTTCACCATAACTAAATCAACATGAAAATCGATGCTACATATTCTACGAGCACCCCGAAACGCACTTTGCAGAAGAGGCAGAAAGACGTTGTTGGCTGGTGCTTCACTTGTTACACTTCTCACCCTTTCTTTTATTTCCGTCTTTGCTTCTTTACTATACAGAATGAACAGCACGAAACACTTCTGTCTTGGCTTTACATTCTCATTGTTCTCTCTTGGTTCTTTCACATATCGCCTTTCCTCTATAGGTTATAACTATTTTTGAGAGGTTCAACTTTAACCATTTTACATTCTGAAAGACTATTTTTAGAACGACACATCCCACAAAACTGTCTAGGTTCCTCCATAGATACCTTCCTTGGACCAATATTTGTTGGTCCAATTAGTGTTATTCCTGCTTTTAGGGGTGTCAATTCCTCTAAAAGTGAACTATGTACTGTGATACTCATGCAGTACCTGTTACATTCGAAAACTTCAAATGCACATCATCACTCCTCAGTTCTTCAGTATTCCTCTTCTTTACACATTGACTCTTCCTGGCTATTCTCTTAAGCTTCAGTTTAATGTCCATTATTCTTGTGATCTGGCTAATTATACTTGGAGTTAATCCTTAGAATCCAATATTAGGTTTTGGGATCTGTGTGACAATGTTGTAACCGAACAGGTATGTTCCCGTATCTCCAGATCATTTCAAATATACCTCAGTCTCTTGTGATTCTTGAACATTACTAGAAGGAATTAATTACATAACTCAAGAAGTCTTTCTCGTCTCTCAGTCTACTGCCGAGCCCCTATTCTTCAGTAACTCCGTGTCCTTTCTTTCTTCTAGTACGGGTTTCATATCCACCATAGCTATTAGATTTTCATCTTACTGTAATTACCGAGTTACCCAAATTACTGAGTTACACAATCAATACCGTCTCTCTAAATCTTCATCTTCTGTTTGTGATATCAGCATGTATCCCTGAACTGTTGTTATTGTCGTTGGTTTTTGATGAGAATAGCCAAAGTACTTTCCGTTTATAGTTAAACGGAACTATTCACAGCAACTTACTTTGGTCTATCTTCCCATTCAAAACGAAAATCGTTCCCATGACATCATTTTCTTCTGTCTTTGGTACGACCTTATACTCGTCAGATCTCAAATTCTTATCTTTTTACCATTTCACTGTATTGACTCCTACTTTATCCAGACTGAATCTTTGCGTTTCCCTTCTCGGATTGTCTAGGTTCCCTACCACTTTCAGAACTCTCACATTTCCTGCTTCGACTATTTAGAATGATATCCTTTCGTTGTTTATTCATTCATTTTCTCTTGATCACCTCCGCCATGGAAATTCCCTTTTGGAGATCGGAACTGTGAACTATTCCGGAAGATTTTGGCAGTGAAGTGATTGTCATGACATTTATTCAACTACAGGTCACTGTAAGTAGCAGATTAGTTTGACTTTTAGCATCTCGGTACGATTACCTATGAAACCAATCATTCCGAATAATGTGAATATTTAAGACTATGCACATACATTATATCATCTGGTTTGCAAATGATTACTTTTACAGCAGGCCTTAGTCCGCAGTTTGAACCTATTTTAAAAACTTTCATCGTAGATCATCATGACATTAATAGCACGATAAAAAATGTTTCCTGGTGATTCACGAGGGCATTTTTAAAAATGTTGACTTTCTTACTTGTAATACATCGTACACGTATATTTGGCAAAATGCAATCACTCTGGAGTTATGTGACGTGCTACAATAAATCCTGAAGTTGTGCTGTGTATTTGGCATAGACATGCAGATTAAAATACAAGGATCTTCAAATGTGAACAGGGCAATTACTCTTACAAGGAAAGGACCCTAGGGGTGGAGTAGACATTTTAAAACCAAAGATACAGTTATGTAGTTTAGTGTCTCAGGTATCACACCCTGCAGACATTCACTCTAGTGGACCATTGTCTGTAAGTGATTGATGAAAAAAACTTAGGAATTTTGTCTGATGCTCAGTATTGTTACAGAATTTGTATTATATAGTCATGGTGGGTGGTTTAGCGGATATCAGTAGTAGCTTAACGTGTAGCAGGATGTGGGTTCGAGTCTTGTGAGATGCAGCAATTTTTTTTATTTTTAAATTTTCGAAAGGACTTTGTAAGTAGGCTGTTTAGGTTCTTATACTGGTAACGCCACCGCCACGTAGCGCTCTGTATGAAAATCACAGGCTGTGCTGTGTGCAGTCTGTGGGTGGGTGGCATTGTTGGAATTTGCTATTGTAGTGTTGGGCGGTTGGCTGTTAACAACGGGTAGCGTTGCGCAGTTGGAGATGAGCTGCCTGCAGTGGTGGATGTGGGGAGTGAGATGGCGGAGTTTTGAGAGCGGATGATCTGGACAGAGGCAGTAAATTTGTAAGACTGGATGTCATGAACTGATATATATATATATATATATATATAATGACTTTTGAACACTATTAAAGAAAATACATTGTTTGTTCTCTATCAAAATCTTTCATTTGCTAACTATGCCTATCAGTAGTTAATGCCTTCAGTAGTTAGAATCTTTTATTTAGATGGCAGTATTGGCGCTCGCTGTATTGCGGTAGTTTGAGTAACGAAGATTTTTGTGGGGTAAGTGATTTGTGAAAGGCATAGGTTATTGTTAGTCAGGGCCATTCTTTTGTAAGGATTATTAAAAGTCAGATTGCGTTGCGCTAAAAATATTGTGTGTCAGTTTAGTGTTGACCAGAATAGGTAAAGAGCGAAATGTCAGAGTACGTTCAGTTCTGCTCAGCTGTTTGAAAATCAAATAATGTAAGATGTTTATCAGCACAGTAATTCATTAAGTTTTCTAAGGGGATGTTTCATATGTCGACCCTTAGCTGAGGATACCTCTCTGGAATCTTCTGATTTTTTCTTGTAGTTTGTGTAATTAGCGTAGCTTTTGTTTATTGCTAGCGCGTAATTACAGAGAGAAGTTCCTTTGTAGTTGTAGTTTTTCATTGTTGTACATTAAAAAGTTGTGGCATGCATGTAGATTTGCACCAAGTATTTCGCAGCTGCGCTTGCAATTACCTAGATATAATTTTCAGAGCTATATTAATGTGTTTTTTTTATTTTACTCTTCAAATTGTGCTTTCGTGTGAAATATTGAGACAAACGTAATACTAGGCTCCAAAGTAAACTGGGAAATGATAGTGATGACGAGCGTAGCTTATCAGCACCACTGTGTAATGAATTAACAGACATTCAAAGTGGTAATTTGGTAATTGTGCATAGGGAAATGGAGCGGGCTGCAAATAATGGTGTAGACAGTGAAACAATTAGTGAACAGGGAAGCATTATCGATCGATCGGTAGGCAACAGCTCGCCTCAGGAATCCGAAATAAGAGGACGCAATCTTGCAAATACCGTAGATTCAGGTTTTGCGTCCTCACCGTTTTCTCAAATAAGTCAAGACACATTTGCTGCTTTTCAAAATGCGAATATTGCCATTTCAAAAGCACTGACGAATAGCACTGAGGAACATGTTTCAGACACCAGTGCATTGTTATTACAGTTAATGCAACAAATGGGACAAAGGCTACAAAAGTTAGTCGCAATGTTTGAACAAAAACAGAAACAAATGGGACAAAATCTTCAAAAGTTAGACGCAATGGAACAAAATCTTCAAAAGTTAGACGCAATGGAACAAAATCAGAGACAAACACAGCAAAAGTTAGACACGATGGAACAAAATCAGAGACAAACACAGCAACAGCTTCAAAAGTTAGACTCAATGGAACAAAAGCTTGAACAAACACATGAAGGTTTCACTGCTGAGTTACTTAAAATCGAATCGAAATGTCATAAAGTCTGTAATGACGTAAAAACACAAATTTGTGAGCATTTTCAACCTATTTTTTCGCGTCATGAAAATGCATTACAGAATCACGAAGCAGCCATAAAAGAACTGCAAACTATTGTTTATAAAAATCACAACACCTTGCAAGCTAAAATTGACTCAGTTGCATCTACCGATTCGGTTACATAACTTGCAAAAACTCATGAAAACTTAAAGGACACAGTAGATACGATTTCAACACAAATGGACACTCTGAAACTTAGTTCAGAAAAACACAATGAGGAAATCTGTTCACTATCGGAGAAAGTAGCTGAACTTTCGGATCAGTTCTCTAACTTATCTACAAAGGTAGATGATGATCTGAATGACACAAGACCCGTAGCCTTCACTGACACAGAAGAGTATGAACAAATTAGAAAATTCAAACAAAATCCAAATCAAATCAATACACAGCACAAAAGAGAAATTCGGGAAGTACAAGATCAGTTGACGCAGGTAGCACAAGAATTACATATTTCAGAGGGCACTCGCACTCCAATACGGGAAGAGGGACATAGGAATACGGAACAGCCACAAAATAATAACACAGGGCACTTCGGAAATTATGAAAGAAATTGGCAAGGTACACCGAATTTTGAGATGGAACCGCCGAAACGGAATAACAATGACCGATATGTCACTCGCCGACATGATGATTTTGACTACATGCTGTTTGTTACTACACGTAAATTCAAAACATTTAAGAATTACGGCAATGACATTCATCCACAAGCGTGGCTTCATTAATTCTCTCATTGTTTTCCTCCCAACTTGTCACTGGAGCACAGGTTAGAATTTATGTATGGCTACTTAGAGAATGAACCAGCAGTAAGAATGCGATCGGTCATTCACGATTGTCACAGTGAAGAAGAATTTTATCATGTCTTCCTCTCAGCATATTGGTCTCAAGCTACACAAGACCGAGTGAAACATAGCATCATAATGATGAGACATTTCGAACAATCTGAATTTTCCAGTCTTGTCAAATATTCCGAAGACATGTTATATAAAAATCAGTATCTTTCAAACCCATTCAGCCCCTCAGAACTCATCCGCATTTGCTTAATCAAATTGCCTGAACATTTACGACATATTATTTTGGCTGGACGTTGCAAAGACGACTTTGAAGTTTCTCAGGGACTCTTAGAAGAATTGGAAATCGACATTGACAAACGCAGGATGCGAAAACAGGAACACAACAATTACAGGTCACATTCGTCACATTTCTGCAATGAAAGAAATAATAACTGGACACGACAAGGCTATTCTTACAAAGTAAATCCTGACCAAAACAGACACCACCCGTATGACAACCGTTGGCAGAGTAGTAATAATTACAGGGAAAGATCACCTCTCTGCGGTAATGACTATCACAGAGACAATCAGAGAAACAGACAATATGGGAACCAAAATAATCATTATAATGGAATACAAAATAACTTCAGATGCAATGGTCCAGTGCGCAGTTACGATTCCGGGTGAAATTCCCCACCACATGACCGACAAAAAAGATACTATGTTAACTACCGACAAAACGACAGACCTGAATTTCATCAGAACTGGCAGGATTCAAACAGGGCAGGGCCCTCTCGACAAGGTGAATTTGTAGAAGTTAGGTTTCCTAATTCTAACAATGCGCGCCAACAAAGAGACAGACAATGACTCGCACCACAGCCACGTGCGCCAGCTGGCTCAGAGAAAAATAACATAGACGCAAACCTTGAGAAAAATTTTAGCGTTCCTTACCACTGCATACAACATGATAATTGCTTTGAAGTTGACACTCTGCGCACTAGAAAGGGTAAAAGATTGCACCACATTTTACCTGTAAAACCGTTTATCGAGAGATAATCTGCTTGTTGACTTAGTCTTTGCCATAAAATTTTTCACCTCACGTCTGTTTTTCACACTTAGAAACTGTTAGCATGCAACTATGTTCTAAAGTTAACTATCCAGTCGAGAACCTAGGGAACTTATTTAGACAAGTAATTACAAATGCACTGTTATAGTGAACAGAGGACACAGTGTTACTGTGTGTGTACATTCTTGCTTCTTAGTTGCACGATTACGTAACGACTATAAGGCTTACATACTTAGAACATATACTGCTAATGAGACTTAAATGCAACATTTTGGTTTACTTGAAAAGACATTCTTTATTTGAAGTACTTTCTGTGAGATTAAAGATGACTTAGTATTTGGTTTCTTTGACAGCTGCATGATTACATCATGATGCTACTAATGTGTGACATAATTTACATTGTTGCTTTTGTGCTGTATCTGCTTTATATCTGCGCAGTTTTTCTGAATTCTTCTGGAAAGTAAAACATATTTTAGTAGTAACGTTTGTGGTATAGCTACAATGAGACAGCCTTTTTCATAGCACAACAATATGTTACAATGTAGTACTTTCTTGATCACGGTACTGTTTGTAATAACTATGATATCTATATGCAAAGCATTTCACTTTTGTTTATGATAAGGCGAGTACACTGACTTCTGCAGAACTTTGCTTACGGAGGACGATAACTACGACACTTTCACAGAATTATCTTACAGCAAGACGCACATTTAGCGCTACAGGACACGCATTTGAGTGATTAATTTTGTACTTAAAACATTTATGTTTAAAGATTTTTGAATTACAATGATACAAAGGTTTGCTGTGATACATTTCATTACATTGCTGTAATCTGTAACACCTGAGGGTATAATTACATTAATCCTCAGGGGGGTAAACGCTTACTTTGTGTACCATGTGTCTGGCAAGCACAAGGAGCCCTAGCTAATATGATATTTGCTTATACAACTTTACACATCAGTACCATATTTTTCTAACACAGAATTACACAGCTATCTGATTATTTAACAGAGAAACAAACTGTTTTTTTTACTATGTCAGTGACACATGTTTACACAATTACACATTTGGATAATTTTCACTTATGAAATTGTATTTTGTCTGTACTTTGTGAACTTTTCATATTTTTTTGGAATCATTTTGATACTATGAGAGCTTTGAATGATGTATTTGGTATGGGATCATGATTTTTAAAGTACGTTTGAGGTAGATGACACTATCGAAATGAGCAGAGAATTTTTTTTAGGTTCTGAAATTATTGGAGGAAGCTACGACGATTTTGAGATTTGGCTGACGTTTGATGATGTTATTATTACGATGACGATGTGTATTATGCTGTTGAGGCATGTTTATGATCAAGAAGCTGATGCTATATCAGGAATTTGATTATGCTACGTATTTATTATGATGAAATATTGAAGAAGTATCGACGACAATGTATATGAGTAATAAGGTAAGGAATAATGAGTAGTGGTTAGGGTCTATGATATGTGAAAAAGGATGTGGAAACCAAGAATCGTACTTTAAGAGTTATGAAATGTGTGTATATGCGTGAATGTATCACAGTGATGCCGAAAATGTTTTGGACACTGTTATATTTACAGGGTTTTGTTTCTACACATTTGTAACGCAAATTCTCGACCTGTGTAATTTTTATATGAGACTGTCACTGTAGCGGAAACTGGTGTCGTAAATATTTCAGTAAGAAAGATAAGTGACCTTGACGTAATGTGTTTTGGGCGCCCAGCTGAGAGATAGTCGTCTGACAATAGAAAACCATTAGATGAAAAAAAAGAGGTCATTATTTTCGCTATTGACATTACTTTGTCGAAAGCATGGCAAATACGACACGCTCAAACTTGAAAACATATGATTACACTGTGGAGCTCTTAATTTATGATATTTACTAAAATTCCTAATGAAATGATGAGAAACATTTTATATCTATTGTCTTTCTAGTTGAGAGATTTTTTACTGCCTTTGGAGACGCCATTTGCCTAGTGAATGACGTTTCACGCCTTGACTTATGTATTTATTTGCTCATTTTGTTTAATATCTAGTTTCTAGCTGCACTGCAGCATTGGTTAGAATAAAATTTAATAGATGTACTGATATAGATATTTTATGCCTACAGATGCAGTAAATAATAATTTTATGATCTACTTCCAAAAAAACAAGGGAGCACAAAAAGACATTTCCCTTCACAGGAATTGCATACATAATTTTTGTCGATGACTGGGTAACTTGTTTAGTAGTGTAAGTTAAGGTGATACATCACTCTAGTGTTAAGATGTGACATAGGTATTAGACATGGCCATCTTAACTGTACTATTTTTTCTGCTTGTGGGTTTGTAATGTTTAGGTATAAGTTATTGCATTTTCTGCTGCTGTTTGCCAGGCATAGTTCTACTGAATTTTACATTGTATTAAGCTAGTTTTACTACTGATTTATTTTTCTTTTTGCTGCACATTGCCTCATATTAGTTGTATTTGCTTTGCTAATTTCTATAATGATGTTTGCTTTGCCAATTTGCATTATTTGTCACTGCCGTTTGTGTTAACTGTTTTGTGCTGCAATTTGCCTCATCCCTTAGTTTATGCATCTGAGCTCAGTAGATTTAAGTTAACTTAAGATGGGGTAGGCTATATAAGAGAACGAGTTGTGATGAATTGGAAGAAATGCATTGAGAAGCTATAAGAAAATGGTTTGCCCAAAAAAGTATTTTGAAAGAGGATATGAACAAAAAAAGTAGGGTTTAGGGACAACAGGCTTAGGTAGGATTTTGTTGGAAATAAATGATGAGGTAAGATAATGGAAAATAAATAATGAGGTAAGAAATATGTGAACATATAAATACAGAAAGCATGCTTGGATAGGATTTTTTTGGTGGAAACAAATCTTGAAAGAAGAGGAAAGATCAATGGAATGAAGTTTTGGGTTGGACTGCAGTACCAAATGTTACACTGAAAACGAACCCTGTCTTTCCTTTTGTATTATTCCGCTATGTGTTTATGTACCCTTGTGTATTTGTCTTTTTCCTGTCTTTATGTGTTTAGCTAATAAGATTTATGTTGTAGAATTTTTAAAACATTATGTTATTATCTTTGTAAAGATGTTTAGACATTGTTTATTCTGTACTGTTTTAATGCTCATGTGTGAAATTAATGTTTCGAAAACTATTCTCATTATTTTATATATTTACTTATGTCATAATTCCTGTAACACTGATGTATCTTTTTATTTCTATTCTTTGGTAAAGCCTGTAGTACTATAAATGTTGTCTGTATTGTTATGTTCTTTAATAATGTATTTTGTACCTTTGTTATTGTATTCTCATGTTATAAAATTGTAATTGACACCAGTTCATCTAATTAAGTAAGTTGTAAGTTGTTAGCATTCATTTCACTGCACATATTTCTGATGGTTATAGTATATGCACAATATGTGAGAAGTTGGTGCTGTTAGTGCTTGCACGTGTGTTAATAATTCAGTAAGGGACGGATTAAGAGCATTACTGGTTCTAAGGACAATTCCAAAAACTTTATGAGTGCACAAGTGGTGGTTTACGGACTTGCTATATTGTCCGCAAGACTCTTCGATGGTGATTGTGCATCTGCACAGTCGCAACAGATGGCTGCTGGCCGTCTCTACAAGGACTACAGTAGGTCTGAATCTTTGATGGCCCACCAATACCATTATTTCTACAAGGACTGCAGTGGGTCTGCACCTCTGGTGGCCCATCAATACCGTAATCTCTACCAGGACTACAGTGGGTCTGCTCTGTGATGACCTACCTACCAATATTCTTCAAAACTTTGACTGACTCTGTTGTGGGTTTGCTCTGTTGTGGCCCATTACCTGTCTGCATGTCAAGAATCAGCATTGTCTTTCCTTTGGAAGGACAACACTAGTTCTTCAAGACTGCATGGAAATTCACAACTTCCATGTGCATTTACTTTTACTGCTCAGACTTTGTGCATAAAATTGTAATTAATACTGTGATGAATGATCAGGACTGTCTTTATGGACTGTGAGAAAATCTTTGCTTTTGACCAACAGTGTATCAATAAGAGTGTGCATTTCTTTGTTATTGTAATTATGAAAATTTTTTTCAAATCTGTATTGGCCAGTGCCGAAAACAATTTGTAAAATTTTTTGTGGGGAGCATGGGGACTATGTAAGTAGGTTGTTTAGGTTCTTATATTGGTAACGCCACCGCCGTACAGCGCTCTGTATGAAAATCACTGGCTGTGCTGTGTGCAGTCTGTGGGTGGGTGGCATTGTTGGAATTTGCTATTGTAGTGTTGGGCAGTTGGCTGTTAACAAAGGGTAGCGTTGCGCAGTTGGAGGTGAGCCGCCAGCAGTGGTGGATGTGAGGAGTGAGATGGCGGAGTTTTGAGAGCGAATGATCTGGACAGAGACAGTAAATTTGTAAGACTGGATGTCATGAACTGATATACATAAATAAATAAATAAATAAATAAATAAATAAATATATATATATATATATATATATAATGACATTTGAACACTATTAAGGTAAATACATTGTTTGTTCTCCATCAAAATCTTGCATTTGCTAACTATGCCTATCAGTAGTTAGTGCCTTCAGTAGTTAGAATCTTTTCTTTAGATGGTAGTATTGGCGCTCACTGTATTGCAGTAGTTTGAGTAACGAAGATTTTTGTGAGGTAAGTGATTTGTGAAAGGTATAGGTTATTGTTAGTCAGGGCCATTCTTTTGTGAGGATTATTAAAAGTCAGATTGCGTTGCGCTAAATATATTGTGTGTTCAGTTTAGTGTTGATCAGAATAGGTAAAGAGCGAAATGTCTGAGTATGTTCAGTTCTGCTCAGCCGTTGGAAAATCAAATAATATAAGAGGTTTATCAGCACAGTAATCCATTAATTTTTCTAAGGGGACGTTACAACTTTGATCATTACTTTTATTCATTTAATTGGTTTACACGTAATTTTTTATTTCTGTGCCCCTGTCACATCATTCTAATCACCGGAAGAATTTTTTCATTTACTTCTTTTTTTCTTTATTTAATTTTTTTTCCAATCGGAATTTTTGGTGAATGTGAATTGATTTATATTTATCTACACACATCAAAAAAAGTTTTGCATCACCTCGGTTCCGAGAGTTCCGGATCTTGTACAGGAAATTTGAGTGGAGATCAACATAAACAATTCCGCCCTTTATATAGCTTACGAAAACCACGCATTGCATGCTGTAGCACCATACAGCGGGACGATCAGAGGTGGTGGTCCAGATTGCTGTGCACACCGGTACCTCTAATATGCAGTAGCACGTCCTCTTGCATTGATGCGTGCCTGTATTCCACAAGTTCATCAACGCATTGCTGGTCCAGATTGTCCCACTCCTCAACGGCAGTTAGCCGTAGATCCCTCATAGTGGTTGGTGGGTCACGTCGTCCATGAACAGCCCTTTTTAGTGTATCCCAGGCATGTTCAATAGGGTCTGGAGAACAAGCTGGCCACTCTATTCGAGCGATGTCGTTATCCCGAAGGAAGTCATTCACAAGATGTTCACGATGGGGGCGCGAACCTGTCGGTCGGAGGATAACATCCATGTATCGTACAGCCGTTATGGTGCCTTCCATGACCACCAACAGCTATGTCGGCCCCACATAATGCCACCCCAAAACAGAAGGGAACCTCCACCTTTCTGCACTCACTGTACAGTGTGTCTAAGGCGTTCAGCCTGACCGGGTTGCCTCCAAACACGTTTCCGACGATTGTGTGGTTGAAGGCATATGCGACACTCATCGGTGAAGAGAACGTGATCCCAATCCTGAGCAGTCCATTCGACATGTTGTTGGGCCCATCTGTACCGCACTGGATGGCGTAGTGGTTGCAGAGATGTATCTCACCATCGACGTCGTGAGTGAAGTTGCGCCTCATGCAGCCTATTTCGTCACATTTTCAGCCGTAACACGGCGTCCTTATGGATGCACGAAAAGCAGTATTGAACATGGCTTCGTTCCCGTCAGGGTTCCTCCGAGCCATAATCCGTAGGTAGCGGTCATCCACTTTAGTAGTAGCACCTGAGCGGCCTGAGCGAGACACGTCACCCACAGTTCCCGTCTCTCTCTATCTCCTCCATGTCCGAACATCATCGCTTTGGTTCACTCCGAGACGCCAGGACACTTCTCTTGTTGAAGCCCTGCCTGGCACAAAGCAACAATGCGGACGTGATCGACCCACGGTATTGACTGTCCGGGCATGGTTGGAATACAGACAACACGAGCCGTGTACCTCCTTCCTGGTGGAATGACTGGAGCTGATCAGCTGTCGGACCCCCTCCGTCTAATAGGCGCTGCTCATACATGATTGTTTACATCTTTGGGCGGGTTTAGTGACATCTCTGAACAGTGAAATGGACTGTGTTTGTGATACAATATCCACAGTCAATTCTATCTTCAGGAGTTCTGGGAACTGGGGTGATGCAAAACTTCGTTTAATGTGCGTATTATAATATTCAATTATTTGAAAATTCCGATCTATCATTCAAAAAAAGACGAAATTATATATACTGACTGTGCAGTGGTGTGAAAAATGTATTTTTCGTTACCAGGCGTGCAATTTTTTGCATGATAATCGTTATACAAATATTAAAAACATAACCTAAATTCCTATTGCGCTATGGACAAAATAAAGAGGATGAATATTTAAATGAATGAAGGCCTTATAAGTACATCGGTATTCATGCAAAATGTGAAATGCATATAGTATAATTAACGCAAAAACCAGGAAGAAAAACATGGTGATGAAGCAAAACAAGTTACCCGAAATTTATATATAAAATCAATTAAATTCACATTCACAAAAATTCCTACTGGAAAAGAAAAAATTAAGCAAATGAAAAAGTTCATATGGTGATTAAAACGATGTGACAAAGGACTAGAAATAAAAACTTACATTTAAACCATTTAACTGAATAAAAGTAATGATCAAAGTCATTTCGATAAAGATACAAAAGCAGAAAATTTGCTACATCTGAGAAATTCGAACCCACAGCCTCCTGTATATTAACCTATTATCCTATCCATTACACCACCTAAAATGACTATACAGTATTCCACGTGATACGCCTTTCTCAACGCGAAATTGAAGCGTCACCCATCCACCAGTGTCAGCCCAGTTTGCAGGTGAATATAAGTTTAATTTAGTGTTTTGTGTATGTATTTTGTAATATTTGTAAGTGTTGTGAATTATCTAAAGTTTTGTATTTATTTTTTATGTTTCATGTACGGAGAGGGCGGCGCAACGAACGGAGACAGCATCTTCACTGCCGGGGCCAGAGAGAAAATTGCTGGCCACTATACGTCGCGGGTCATATGTCAAAAGAAAATTATTTATACAAAACTTACGTCGTTTCACTACACCGTGGCGACCTTATAAACAGGACTTGTGTGCAACTAAGACACACAGGTACGAAACAATTAAAACATCAAGAGTCCTTCGGAAGTCAACGAGAGTCTTCGTGGAGCCTTCACCAGCCAGCGGCGACTTCGCGGGTGTGGGCAACTGACGGAGCGCAGCCGAGCAGCACGGTCACGCAGTTAATCTACGAGAAGGCGCATCTGTTGGGCAGCAGCTGAACGTGCAAACCCCGACAACCTTTTCCTCCCTAAACTAACAGGCCCAGTACGTCAGCTGGGGGGCGTTCCTCCGGCTGGTATTAGAGGTGTTGCTGAGGGCTTCGCCTGTCGACGGTGGGGCCGGGCATGGTTGCAGCCAGTGACGTCTCCGGTGTTCGACTCAGCGTCCTGCCGGTTGCGGAAGCTGTGTCGCAGCATCTCAGCGGCTGCATCGACGGCTGTTACTTCTGCAGCCCATAGCAGCACACTGATCACCGAGAACTACAAACTACAATATTAGTGTCCGGTGAGTCTGTTTTAAATTGGAAGTTGAGTGTTGCATATAGGGAGTGTGTTTTTAATAGGATTGTTGATTACAAGTCTGCGTGTGTAACTAGTTAATATCTTACAATAACGTCGGGAAGTGAAATGTCAGACGAAGAGCAATCTGTGTCCGATAGGAGCATGAGATCCCTTTTTAGGGCGATCGCTAAATTAAAACAGTCTAACGAAGAATCTAGTGCTAGATTAAAAGAGGAACTAAAACAGGAATTAAAACAATCTAACGAAGAATCTACGGCTAGATTAAAAGAGGAACTTAAAGGGGAGCTAACAAAATCCACAGACAGGTTACAGGAACATCTTAATGAAACCAGTCGAGAATTAAGTGATAAAATAGAGGCTTCTAAAGTTGAAATGCAATAAAAACTAGTAGGACTTAGTAATAATATTACTGATAATTGTAAAAGGTTAGAAGAACATATCCAGGAATCGTGTGAGGAAAAAGCTCGCGTGCGAAATGATATTACTGACTTAACCAAGAGACTAGATAAAGTCAATGTCTTAGTTGTAAATGAAATAGAGAAAAATAACGATAAGTTACGAGATGAATTTTCTATGCAAACAGAAACTGTTCGTAGAGAATTATTAGAATCTATTAAAGAGGTTTCTACCAAACCTGTAGAGATTTCTTCAATAGATAATGTAGAATTAGAGACATTAACTCATCGAGTAGAAATGGATCATACTGAAATAGAAAACATGAAATTTTTAATTACCGAAATATGCAGTAACCTTGAGACTTCCCAAGATAATAACATTGACGAAGGTACAGAGCGTTCACATCGTGAACACAGTGAAGAATCGATATTAGCTAACCGCGTTTCTAAGACAGAAATGCGAATACAGGAAATTACTAAACGGTTGTCGGAATTAGATAATAATGAAAACATTTCAAGTAGTGGAAGTAATAACGTAATCAGAGACAACAGTCGCATCGTGTTTGCTAGCTCGGACGACAACAACACAAATAAAGAAATCACGGCAAGCAAATCCGACGCAACTCCGTCTCTGCAATCTAAACAAAATCCAACTATGTCTCTCGCAGAATGTTGAGATGATATAACGAGAAATTCAAATGTAGCACGTCGATTTCCTGTATTCAAACCAGGAGGCGAACTTCACCCTATAATCTTTATAAAAGCTTTTGAAACTTCATTATATCCTAAATGGAGTAATGAAAAACGGATTCAATTTGTAATAGGACATTTAGAAGCAGAAGCTGCGGAATGGGCAGTACTGCATAGAACTGAATTTAGGGACTGGGATGATTTTGTTAAGCAGTTTAAACAAAATTATTGGTCAAGCGGAAAACAACAACACTTAACTTTAGAGTTGTTAGACCCTCCTCCATATTCTAAACGGTGGGGAGGTTACAGGAATTATTTCGAATGGCATTTAAACCATGATAAATTAATTGAAGAACCAATTATTGGAAGTCATCTAATACGAGTCCTAATTAGTAGGTTACCGTATTATGTAAAGGAAAGAAAAATGTTATTCTACGAATTGTCTATCCAAACGAAAAAATTCGTGAACAGATTGTTAAAAATGCTGAACAGAGAAGTCAAAGTTATAATCAACATGCTATAGAACCCTCATTTCAGGTAGGAGACCTTGTGTTCGGACGATTTCATCCTAAAAGTTCGTAGATCAATAAGGAATGTAGAAAATTCTTCTTATCTTTGAAGGTCCATATGTTGGTCGTAAGATCGTATATCCCAAAGCGTTACTTCTTATGGAACCTTCATCAGGTGTAATTAAAGGATTACATTCCTAAAGAAGTTAATATTTAGTATATGTTACATACGGAAGATCGTTCATAGTTTATTCATGTGCAGTTTTTCGTGATAGTTACGTGTCATTTAAAAGGAATGACAGGAAGTTTAAACAAGTGTTCTGCAATAATCTACCGGTACTTCAAAAAGAGAAAGATAACTAAAAGGGGATTTATATGGAAGAAATTTTGTTATTAGGTCAGAAGGAATTTTGTATATTTTATATTTACTCAGATAGTAGGAACCAAAGGGGATGGTTAATAATTTTAGGGACCATAGGTGTCCAGAGCTATATGGCTCACGAGAACATAGCAGAGTGCCTTTAATAGAGATTTGCAATAGTGTTAATATAGAACACACCAAACGGGGCTCTCTCGCTTGTTTCTCCTAAATAAATTGCCGTTACCCAACAAAGTGTCCGAAGGTAAAGAAAGCCGTGCCGAGATTCTAAAGAAAGTTTTGCTTGATTTCTTCTTGACCTCAGGCATAAATAAAGCATTAGGGAAAAGATCGACGTAAAGTAAATAGTACTATTAGTTATTGTGAGAAACTTATTAGTAATATATATTTTGGAAAGAATAACTCTAGTAAATGAATAAAACTGAAACTAATCTATCACAATTTGAACGCGCTGTCCTAATGTAACAACGTTAAAGAATGTACTAAATTATTATTTACTAGCAACTATTAAATGAAAAGGAGTAATCGCCATATATTCGGTTATGAATTACCATAATAGCACAATTAAAAGTAAATGAGAAATAGTCACAACAATATTGTCATAAAAGGATTGAATCTATCTAAGAGCAAGGACTTTAGATTGCGGAAAATGTGAGAAAAATGTATAATATTAACAGTTAAATATTGTATAAAGAAGAAGTTTTATTTTCAGTTAAAACCTGACAAACTGAGCTTGTGGGTGGGGTATGTAGTGGGACGCGAAATTGAAGCGTCACCCATCCGCCAGTGTCAGCCCAGTTTGCAGGTGAATATACGTTTAATTTAGTGTTTTGTGTATGTATTTTGTAATATTTGTAAGTGTTGTGAATTATCTAAAGTTTTGTATTCATTTTTTATGTTTCACGTACGGAGAGGGCGGCGCAACGAACGGAGACAGCATCTTCACTGCCGGGGCCAGAGAGAAAATTGCTGGCCACTATACGTCGCGGGTCGACAGCCAGAGAGCAACAGAAGATCCTGAAACCGAGTTGTTGCATCGTGCTTCTAAAAACTGAAAAAATAAGAATTTGTAATGTTTGTACAACAATGACGTCATAGAAAGTTGTAAATCATGTTGTAAATGTTCAGTCCTATCTTGTCAAGGCTCAGGTTCACGTCTATATGTAGGAAGATAATAAACTAGTGGATGCTACTAAAGTTTAAATACGTGTTCCGAGAATTTATTTATGAAGAATTATCTTAATGAATTACGAATTTATTTGACAAGATTATCAACTTTGACAACGTTCATCGCGAGTTTGAGCCTTGAAAGTTTATTCAATGTGGTTCTAATATTTATTAAAGCAGATAACTTGCATTAATATAATTTCTGAGGAGAAACAAACGACATCTAAATTGGAAAAAAAGTTTGCGCAAACCAATTGGACTGAGTGATGTAATTCTGCGCATACGACTCAAATGATGATGTTTTAATTACAGTTTCGTTCAAGAACCATTCAGAGACAATTTAAATAGAATTTAAATAATTTTGAAGTGTGTTGTAACTGACGTAGGTGACGAAGTCTGCACATGGTCATATGTCAAAAGAAAATCATTTATACAAAACTTACGTCGTTTCACTACACTGTGCATCGCGCAAAATTCTAATTTTTTTTCGTCAACTACTCGCAAACGAGCGCCTACCAGGTTGAATGACTACAGTGTGTGACACCTGGGATCTTGAGCTACATGACCGCACAGAAGGTCTCAAAAAGTCGATCCCACCGCTGGGGACCGCTCGTTAGTATTTCTGGTCTGCTATTGCTGTAATCTCTCGTAACTCTTTTCAGGCCTATGGATTTCGTTGTCATTCGGGGATCGCATTAACAATGGAGTAATCTAGCTAGTTATTCCGTGGTATCAAGCTGTATTAGATTTCATCTGCATAGAATTGGGCTTTGAATCCTGGTATTTCCACACACGCATTTTGCATAATTATGCTAAATTCTGAATTACTTTGTAATGCCACGTTCTAATTTCGCAGTGGACGAGTCTCATAACCACTACATCATTTTCATTGATGTGGGCTGCGAAATTACGTAGGACGCCGTTGATCGAAATTCTGAGTAGTAATGACTTCTGGAGAAGTTATCTTACTGATCATTGGGCATTCCACAGAGAAGAGAAATCCAGAATTCTCTGAAACTTTGTTCTTTTCCGTAATACTAACGTTCAATTTAAAGCTGCATTTTTTTTAATGGAGCCCTGCTCACCGTAACCCTGGAATGTATCTTTTCCTTGCCGATAGGAAAGTGGTGTCTGACTAGTTCTTCTATTCGTGTTTCAGTCCGGAGACTAGTTTTACGTGCTTCAATTAGTAAGCTATAGGGCACCGTGGTCGTTGATGCGTTAATAGTTTTTGTCCTCTGTAACAAGATATGTAGCAGTACGAGGAAATCTCAGTGGTGTTTGCCAGCAGAACAGCAAGCAACATGTGAATGACTGAAAATGCCTGAATAAATTATAGAGAAATTAGTCTGGCATAATGTAAATTCAGTTTCTCATGGACGTGCATAACCTAAAACACATTAAAATAATATTACCGCATACTAAACGTCGTTTGGCGATGTGGTCTTTCCGCGAAATATAAGTTGGCGGCAGTAAAATTGTACTGTAGTCAGCCTCAAATGCTGGTTCTCTAAATTTCCTCAGTAGCGAAACACGAAAAGAACGCCTCCTTTCCTCCAGAGACTCCCACCCGAGTTCCTGAAGCATTTCCGTAACACTCGCTTGATGATCAAACTTACCAGTAACAAATCTAGCAGCCCGCCTCTGAACTGCTTCTATGTCTTCCCTCAATCCGACCTGATAGGGATCCCAAACGCTCGAGCAGTACTCAAGAATAGGTCGTATTATTGTTTTATAAGCGGTCTCCTTTACAGATGAACCACATCTTCCCAAAATTCTACCAATGAACCGGAGACGACTATCCGCCTTCCCCAGAGCTGCCATTACATGCTTGTCCCACTTCATATCGCTCTGCAATGTTACGCCCAAATATTTAATCGACGTGACTGTGTCAAGCGCTACACTACTAATGGAATGTTCAAACATTACGGGATTCTTTTTCCTATTCATCTGCATTAATTTACATTTGCCTATATTTAGAGTTAGCTGCCATGTGTTGCTGTTATAGTCGCTTGAAAGCGACATGCTGTTCGCCAGTTCGAATCTCGCATCCTACAGTTATTTGAGATATGTAAGTTTTGAGATGCCTGGGACGTACATATGAATATTGGAATGTAAGAGAACATCCCGTGTATTTATTATTGGGAGCACTATCTGCTGAGGCAGGTACTTCACTTCCACCTGTACTTTCGATTGTGCTGTAACTGGCACTTGATACCAGATTCCACGTGACATAGTTTGTTGGTGACGTCTTAAACTGCAGGGACCTTGATACAAACAGTATATTCGTTCTATAGTCCACAACGTTCAGGATAGAACGGATGCAAAAGATTCGTTAAGTCGAGTACCCATCAGACATCCAGCAGTTTTTTCAGGAGACGTAGGACACGGTCTAATGAAATTCCACCGTGTTGCTAAACAGAACAGATGGGATGATATGTTGTGGCTTTCTATTGTCTTTGTTTGTATGCTACAACCCAGCAGTATTTGAGAACAGCGAGGGAAAACTCAAGAGCTGGGAAAATTATAGGCAGAAATAAAGAAAACTTTTTACTATAACCGCAATCAAATCCACGTAGGCGAAAAACAACTGAAGACGAGAATCCAACGCCCAATGTGACGACACAGTAGTACATAGGAGGTCTGATGAAAAAGTTCCAGAACTTTGTCAACAAAATTTTTCTGCGCTTACCTTGTACTTATTGTGCATGGTCTCCTTCGAAACACTGTCCTCGATAATGGATAGACCGCTCCCAACGCCGTTTCGACTTCTGAAGCAGTCTTGGTAACCCTCTTGCTGGATCACGCGAAGCGCTGTCTGCAAATTTTCTTTTATCTCGTCTATCGTCGCAAATCTTCGTCCTTTCAACGGAGTTTTCAACTTCTCAAATAAAAAAAATCCGCAGGGGCTAGATCTGCTCCAGTACAGAGAATGAGGCAGCACAATGATTTCGTTTTTTGTGCGAGAGTCACGCACCAACAGGGATGAATATGCGGGTGCGTTATCGTGATACAAGAGCCATGAATTGTCCCTGCCACATTTCAGGCTGTTTCCTTCTCGCCAGCAGCTGGGTGAGTGAGCGTGCAGGAGGCAACGTGGGCAGCTCTACATCGAGCGAAGAAGTTGCCGGTCGTGGGAGACGGCCAGAAGATGATTGGTGTACCAGTGTCTACTTGGAACAGCCCCTTTGCAACTGAAAGAACTGAACTTTAGGTGACCAGGTTTCAGAACACTGCCTGTCGCTGGTAAGCTCGAGCCGTGAAAATTCCGTCCGAACAGGCCTCTGAAAGCCCAGCGGTACCGACGGATCGCCGTGTCATCCTTAGCCGATAGGCGTCACTGGATAAGGTTTTGGGGGAGTGGTGGGGGGGGGGGGGGGGGGAGGGGGGCATGTGAGCAACACACCGCTCTGCCGCCCGTTGTCAGCTTTCGCGACTGGAGCTGCTACTTTTCAAACAAGAACCTGCTGACATTGCCACACGAGGACTGAGTGGATTCCACCTGCCAACAGTGATCGGCAGATCCGATTGGTCACCCATCGAAGAGCTAGCCGAGCGCGATAGTGCTCAAGTTTGGTGATGTGATGGGAACCGGTGTTAGCACTGTGGCACCGCCGTTTGTCGTTTGCAATCTTGTGCCGTGACACTGACCTTAAAGTAAAGTACTATCTGTTCAGCGCAGTTCACCTAACCTTGTTTCTATGAAGTTCACTCGCCTGTTCTTGGTGGTTATTACTTGTCTACTGACTTATAAATATTGGTATTTTTTCTCACATTGTATTGTTGACGCTCGTTACTTGGTTATTGACGTTGCGGGTCGAGATTAAATGTTTCGTCTTATGGTTTAAGTTGCTCAGTTGTCAGTTTTGGTCCCGGAGTTTCCCGGTAGAATAGTTTTCTGAGGCACAGCTTACTTAGCGTGTGCATTTGGCCCTAAGTTTTGCTGAAGTGATTTCTTGTAACTTGTCTCTTTTGATGCTCTGCTTCGTTTAAAATAATTTTACTAATATCCTCTCACTAGCACCGGCCTCGAAACTTCCAGGTTACCTGTATTTCACTTGTACCGGGTTTATAGGGACTTCCTTTAGTTATTAAAGCGCTAACAGCTATTGGCTTAAGTCAGAACCATGAATAGTTCAGCTTGTTCCTTTTTCTTTTACATTAAATTTGTCGTTGTTGTGATTTGACTTGAGTATCATCACTGTTTTAATTTGTTCTTGTTTTAAATTGTAGGATTTAAATTAGCACTGTCATGTAAACTTGTTTGTTTTATCTGTGGGCTTTAAAGTATTTATTAGTACTTCAGAGTCCCGATAATCCGAACCTCGGTAATCCGAACGTTCGATTAATCCGAACACGAAAAATGTTAGTCTAAGTACGGAAAACTGTGCGGTAAACTCCCGGACATACACACTATTTTAATTTACGCAGCACAGTAAACATGTATTACAAAAATTGGCAAGAAAACATTAGGTTTAAACAACGCATAACAATGAAGGAAGAGCTGTCAGACTTACTAAAATACAGCGGACATTTTATCCCTACTTTTTAGATGACAAAAATTCATTGTATTTGGGGTAATGAAGACAGTCTGTTATATGGCGCATAGTTTCGCCATCGTCTCATAAACATCAAATCAGCAGGTATAGCAGCTGGCTGTTGCTCCAAATAACGTAGCGCGAGGTCAAGGGTCTCTGCTGCGTCACAGTGTGACACCAGCTCTCCTTTGTCGCTTTCAGGCTCATTGCCACTTCCGTCACAGCAGTCCACTTCTTCCTGGTCTTCGGTCATAGCGGTAACTAAATCGTCAGTAAGCTTCTACATACATGCCCCATCCGCTGCCATCCACTCATCTACGTCTCGTTCACTAGCTTCTTCACATAGAGGGATTGTCTGTATCATTTGTAGTAGATTTTCCTCTTCATTTTCAACTAAGTTGTCCTGAAATTCAAGACATGTCCACAGTTTTCTCCACGATTTTCTCAGAGTATTTTCTGAAATATTCTGCCATGCCTCAGCGGCCCAATAAACAACATCCTTCACAGTGGTCTTTTTTTATTTTGTCCACTAAAGGAAAGCTATATTCTTGGATCAGTATTCTTAAAAATTGTTTTCTGTATATCAGTTTTAATGTTGGCACTACGTCCTGGTCCATCGGCTGTAGAAGTGGTGTAACATTCGGCGGCAAACATTTCGCCACAATTTCTCCATCACATGTTCCTCAGTGCTGGGGTTAGATGGCGCGTTATCGATCAAAAGGATAGCATGGGGAGACAAATGATTTTCCTTAGAAAACCGTCGAACAGAGGGAACAAAATGGCCGTGATACCATTCTTTGAACAGCTTAACATCCATCAATGCTTTTTTCTGGTTGAGATAATATACGGGCAGGGACTTCATGTTGCAGTTTTTAAAAGCTCTGGACCTAGCAGATTTGCCGATCAGCATTAAAGGGAGCTTGTGATTACCATTAGCGATGCTACACGCTAATAAAGTCACACGATCTTTGCACATTTTAAAACCAGGAGCATGGTCTTCTGCTTTTGATGCCAGGCTTTTTGTTGGCAATACCCTAAAATTAAGGCCAGTCTCGTCAGCCTTATAAATTTTTTGGGGAGAATACTTTTCCTCCCTTATCATCTTTTCAAACTCACCCAAGCAATCCTCCGCTGCATCACGGTCAGAAGAAAGCATATCTCCAGCAACTGTTAGCTGACGGATTCCATGACGTTTTTTCAATCTGTCCAACCAACCCGTAATCGCACTAAAAGACTCATCACCATTCATGAATCTGTTCAGGTAAACAGCCTTCTCCTGAACCAGTGCTCCACTCAAAGGAGTTCCCCTTTCTCTTCCCTGGGTAAACCAAAGGAAAAGAGCTGTATCCACTTAACCGCACTGGGACTGTTTCAAAGTCTGCCGAATTTAGAGTGTTTACCGTAGACGCTGCACAGGACTGTTCAAGCTTCACTCGGTTCTTCTTCCAGTCACGAATGGTTGCTTTACCAGCACCGTTCCGTTGCCGGGTTAGATACATTCTCACCAATGTCTATCCGCTTCAAAGCATTCAGTTTTTCTTTGAGAGTTAAATTTATATGTTTCCGTTTACTCATGACGAAAATACGTACACCACTACACCTGAGGGAATACAATACAACTGTTACGCGTGCTAGCGATCGATGACTAACATAACCAAGCGCTTTGCGAGCCATCTGGCAGTGCACTACAAAGGTCTCAGCAATGCATAACACAAGGGCAGGGAGTGAAAGACAGCCATTGTTCCCACACTTGTTCCCATGGGGTACTTACTTAACTACTTGGTATACTTCATTCTAGAAACTCGTCACCGTAATTCCGGCTAATCCGAACAAACCGGTAATCCGGACAAGGTCCGGTCCCAATTACTTCGGATTAACAAGATTCTGCTGTACCTTCACTGATAATTCTAAGATGTTTCTGGGTAGAGGCTGTGTAATGTGTAATCTTGGGAGAGCTTGAAAGACGCGTTCACATTATGAACTGCTTACTGTGTGTTTGTTAAGAGAATTTCCATTTTTTTTATTTTAGAAGTACCAGTAACTGCGCTACATGACAAGATCCCATGACGCTCCAACCATGCTGGGATTGAGTCATACGCACATTTGTGTAATTATTTTGGAGTCAAGCGTTGGCTAATTTAAACAAAATCTTCTTTTATTCTGCGAAAGATGTTTGTTTGACGGCCTGGTCCTACCACTCCCCATGCATCTCGCTCTATGCCAATTTCAGAACCAATACAACCTAGTGCAGCAGCATTGACTGTCCAACTAAGGCAGGAGGTAAAAGCATCGTTAATTCAGGAAGAATTTCGTTGATAGTAGGTACCGATCTCTTCACGAAACCCAACATTGAGGAAAGGAATTCCAAGACATCAGACATTACTGCAGACGTCCGACAACAGCCAAGGTTCTCAAAATTTCCTTAGCTACATGGGAAAGAATAGAATTCATTGTAAAATTGAATGATAAATGGTAATATACTGCAAAAAGAACTCTGTATTTACAGGTGTAGGTAACCCTTGTATTTAAGAAAATACCAAAGAAATGAAATAAATGTTAAGCTCCCAATATGAGCCGGCCGGAGTGGCCGAGCGGTTCTAGGCGCTACAGTCTGGAACCACGCGACCGCTACGGTCGCAGGTACGAATCCTGCCTCGGGCGTGGATGTGTGTGATGTCCTTAGGTTAGTTAGGTTTAAGTAGTTCTAAGTTCTAGGGGACTGATGACCTCAGAAGTTAAGTCCCATAGTGCTCAGAGCCATTTGAACCATTGAACCCAATATGAGATAAACAGCCGTCAGTAAGTATAACTGATGACATGACTCAGAACGTTTTTAAGGCACTAGCTTTCTTTCTGTTTTACTTCATTAAAATTACCTAGCATAAGAAAGAACAGTACTAAGCAACACAGTGATAATAATAACTTGAACACAAAGTATTAGTCTTTCACACTAATATTTGTTAATTCGTTATGAATCGGCTTTCTGTTTCTTAGGCCATCGTCAGATAACGCTAAACAGATAGTACACACAACTTCAGCGAGAATATATAGCTGTACAAAAGAGTTCTGTACGAAGACATGTGACGTTTATGACTATAATGGTACAAAACACTATCATGATGTAACACTTAGAGAGACACTAAACAAATAAATCTTCTATTACAGTACATTCAAACATCAAAACTATATGAGTGTATAAAACAGAAATGTTCTATAGTGATTAATGGCACAAGCTACTATGCCACATGGACAAACCGGCGAAGTGACGAATAGAGCGAATAAAGGGCGAGGAAGACGTCTGTGGAATGTGGGTGTGGAACAGTTATAACAAGCTTATTATCTAATGTGAGAGGAATAACAACTGGCTGGAACTTTAATAATGGCGAGTAATGGAACTGTGTTCGGCCAGTAAGGATCAGGTCAGAATCCTTTGGTTGGTGCTTATTAACGGCCAGAATTACCAAATGGTTCAAATGGCTCTGAGCACTATGGGACTCAACTTCTGAGGTCATTAGTCCCCTAGAACTTAGAACTAGTTAAACCTAACTAACCTAAGGACATCACACACATCCATGCCCGAGGCAGGATTCGAACCTGCGACCGTAGCGGTCTCGCGATTCCAGACTGCAGCGCCTAGAACCGCACGGCCACCAGAATTACCAGTAACGTTAGTTTTCTCCGTTTGGTTCCTTCATTAAGAACTAATAAATATTAGTGTGGAACATTAATACTTTGTATTCAAGTTATTAATATGTCTGTGTTCCTCCAAGAACCAATGAAACATTCCTTAAATAGTATAGTGATGATGTGATTCTTCAACTTCTCCCGGCGGTTTTCTTGCTCGAACAGTCCACGGGTGTACTGCCGGTCCATAGTGTCCAACGGGCACAATATTTCGGCGATCAGACATGTTGCTGCTCTCATCTGTTGCTTTCCCCTCTTTGGGGAAGTGTGAGGGGGAGTCTGTAGCCTTTCGGCTTTTACTCCCCTGTGAACTTGTGTGTGTGATCTTTCTATAGTTTTTGGTGTCTGTGATTTGTGATGATTGTTGTGAGTGTGTCTGGTACTTGCCTGAGGTAGGCGAGAAGTTTGGTGTTATATGGGAAGGAACAGGATGATGGATTGGGTGTTGGGATTTTCTCTTCGACTTAGTCGTCGAAGATCGTCATAGGGCGCTTGTGCTTATCGCGGGACATGTGATACCGACCTAGGGAGTGGATGAGCGCGTTTCCGGATCTGGAAGAACCCTCATAGAAGGCCCTTGCCAGATCCTGGAAACGCTCTCTCAGGAGTGGGATTTCGGCTGCGGCGTGCAAGTCGTCTGTAGGGAATCCAAGAGGTAAGTGCAGTGCCCTTCTGAGGGCGCGGTTCTGCAGCCTCTGGAGTTTGTCCAGGTGCTGCTTTGCCGCGTATCCCCAGACAGGGCACGCATACTCCATTACTGGCCGGATCAGGGCCTGGTACACATTTACTGCTACTGGGCAGGGTAGGGAGCTGGTTGTGTTCAGGATGGGATATAGGATGGACATTCTGGCGCAGGCCTTCCTGTGGACCTCGTCTATGTGGGGTTTCCACGTAAGACGAGAGTCCAAGGTTATGCCAAGGTACTTGGCGGTTCTGCGCCAGGGGAGTTGGGTTCCATTTAGGTGAAGGTGGAGGGGGGGACGTTGAGGAGGATCGCGCCTTCCGAGCCTGCGGGTAATCAGCGTTGCTTGCGTCTTCCCAGAGTTGATGGTGACGCGCCAGCGACGGGCCCAAGTTTCTGTGTCATCTAAAACCTTTTGTAGCCTACGGATGACCAGGTCCTTGTTCGCGTTTCTCGTGTAGAAGGCTGTATCGTCAGCGTACTGTGCGGTGTGCACCAGGGGGGCCGTTGGAGTGTCCGCAGTGCACAAACTGTACAATACGGGCCCCAGGACCGATCCCTGTGGCACCCCAGCACGAATACGCCTCTTGGTGGAGGTAGCAGTTTCTACTTTGACGGAGAAAGTCCTATTCGTGAGATAGCTCTTGGTCAGCTGAACTATGCTCCCGGGAAACCCTTGTGTGTACAACTTGTAGAGTAGCCCTCTATGCCATACTGAATCAAAGGCTTTGGCTACGTCTAGTAGCACTATCCCGCAGTAGCCTCTGTGGTTGAAGCCCTCTGTGGCTGCTTCAACCATTCTCATGACCTGTTGTGGGGCAGAGTGGTTCTGTCGGAAGCCAAATTGGAAATCCGGCAGAATTTGCTCTCTGGTAATATGTTCTTGTATGGGTCTTAGCAGGAGGCGCTCATAGATCTTGCTGAGAGTTGGCAAGAGGCTAATCGGCCTGTAGTGCTGCGGGAATAGAGGGTCTTTCCGTGGTTTGTGTATCGCGACCACTTCCGCATGTTTCCAGCAAGCTGGGAAAACACGGGATCGAGTAATCTCGTTGAGGACGTTCGCGAGGTGTGTGATCGATGTGGGTGGGAGATTTCTGACTAACTGGTTTGTGACACTGTCGTGCCCTGGCGCCTTTTTTGTAGGGAGGGACCTGATTACTCTTGCCACGTCCTCGGGGGCAAAAAGTATGGGTTCGTCCTCTGGGTCCTCCTCGGCATTGAGGAAGACGGCCAGTTGACGACTGACTACCTCTTCATGCTCTTCATCCTGGGGTTCTGCCGCTTGGAACTGCTTCTCGAAGGAGTCGGCGAGGGCGTTGGCCTTTCCAGCATGGCTGTAGACCAGTCCCCGCTCGCCATGCAGTGGCGGCATCCTAGCGCGTCGTTTTGTAAACTGTTTTGTCGCTTGCCATAGTGTATGATCGTCTACTTTGAGAGCTGTGAGGCGGTTTTGCCATTGCTGGTTTCTGTGCTCATTGAGCGCTACCTTCAGTTCTCTCTGTAGACGATTGAGCAGCCTCCTGGTGGCCTGATTTCTGGTGATCTTCCACTCTTTTGCTACTCTGTTCTTATGTCGAATTTGAGCTAGCAAGTGTTCCGGGAGCTGTATTTGCGGCGGTGGGCCATCCCTTTGTGGAGGGGTGGCTTCTTCCGCTGCCTGCAAGATGGTGCCTGTTAGGTCTTGTAGCGCTTGTTCTACTGTTTCGCCAGTAGGTGGCGGAGCGCGAGCGATATCAGAGGCGACAGTTTCTTGGTATCGCTCCCAGTCTGTACGTTTGTACGACGTCTGGTACCGTGGGAGTGCTACCCATTCTCCCACATCGACCTCCAGAATCACTGGGTTGTGGTCGGAGGACATTCTGTTGATTGTCCTTGCGGTCACAAACCCTGCGATCCTCCTAGTGAGAGCTATATCTATCACGTCGGGCCTGCCTCCATTTTTTGGAAAATGTGTGGGTTCGACTGGACCCCATGTTTCGAAGTGGTGGGCGCGCGCTAGTTGTTGCAGTTTGGCGCCTGTTCTGGAGGTTACACTAGAATTCCAATCAGGATGTTTGGCATTGAAGTCTCCCCCTATTATGAGTTTGCCTTCAATTTGCCCTAGAGCAGCTATGTCTCCCTCATCTATCTGGTCATGTGGGGGTCGGTAGACTGCAACAATTGTTAGGGGTCCAGTGGCAGTGGTTACTTCCACCGCCACTGCTTCGATTTTGTTGGTAGCTGGTAAGAATACCTGGTGGTGGGGGATCCCTCTTTTTACATATATGGCCACTCCTCCGCCTTGGGTTGGCCTGTCTTTACGGTAGCTAACGTAGTTGTGAACTGTCGCTTTAACTCCCGGTTTTAGGTGGGTTTCCCCCATCATGCATATGTCGATGGAGAACTCCTTCATGAGTTCTCGGAACTCGACCTCTTGATTAACAATGCCGTCTGCGTTAAAGACGCACATTGTCAGGTCTTGAATATTCGGTCGTCTATTCATGATGGTGTTATGATGCTACTGAGGAAGTCGCAGAGGGGAGCGACTGCTGGACTGTTGCCTGAAGGGCGACGAGGATCTGTGTGGTCTGCTTCTGGGCTTCCCTGAATTCCTTCATCATTTCCATGATGAGGTTCATGGTCTGCACCATTACGCCTAACAGCTGATCCATGGGGGGTGTGTGTGTGTGGGATTCCCTAGAGCTTCCTCCGTCATGGAGGACCTGGTCGTTGTTGCTGTGTATTTCCCGGTGTTGTTCTCGTGATAGAGTCTGGTGTTGTGATGATTGGACCGCGCTTTCATGGTTCCTCGGAGGAGAAACCACTTCCGCATAAGTCGCCCTCGGTGTGTCCGGCCTTGGTTTTACCCAGGCCTTGTCTGTGTGTGTTGTTGTATTTTGTTTTCTTGTGTGGCTGGTTGGGTTTGTCGTGTTTTGTTTACGTGTGTGGGGGGCGGCCTTTGCCTGCTGTGAGTGTCTTTTGTGGACCTCACACCCTTGGTAACCCGCTGTGTGGTTTTTGCCACACAGCGCGCACCTTATTTGTGGGTCCATGTGCTTGAGTGTGCATGTCCTGGTGTCGTGGGCCTCGGCGCACGTCCTGCATCTCACTGGCATGTTGCAGTGCGCAGCGATGTGGTTCAGGCCCTGACACCTGAAGCACTGCACCGTCTTGTTTTTACGGCGCAGCGGCTCCGTGGTGACAGGCACTGCCAGGACCATCTTAGTCTCCCTCTTGTTTTGGGGTATGTCAGGGAGTGTTACCTGGTACAGCGGCCACTTACTGTCTATGCTGCCCATTTGCTGCACTACCTTGACGACGTACCCCCGGGCAGTCAAGTCTGTTTTGATTGCCTGGGGGGACACTCGTCTTGGTAGGTCTCTTATAACTATGTTCCTGTTTCCTGTCTTACTTGTGGGGAACGTGTAGTGAGGTATGTTTTTGGTGTTGAATAGTGTTTTGACTGTGTTGTAGTGTTCGAGTGTGTGTACTGTCACTTTTATTTTGTCTCCACCAGCGGGTTTTGCCTGGAAACTGCCTCCCCCGATTTCTGTCTTGAGCAACTCGAAGAGCTCCTCGTAGTTTTGAGGAAACTCTGCGACAATCGGGGGGAGGTGGTGGGCGACTCGGTTCTGTGTTTGTGTTGTGTTTTCAGTCTCTGGCTCGTCAGCAACCGCCTGAAATCTGTTCGGGGTGGGTTCCACTCCCCTGGCTGGCGGAAGCTTCGGCTGGCGAAAAGTTTTCTTCGCCAGCACGAAACCATCCGAGCCCTGCCCGGTTACGTGGTTCCCGTCCAGTGTCGGTGTTTCCTGGTCCCTTCCCAGTGCGACGACAGGTACTGTCGGGGGCGCTGGCTCCTCAGAGGGTGTGGAAGTGGTTGGGGTGGGAGTGGTGGAGTGCTTTTTCCCCTTGGAGAGCTTCTCCTTTTTGTCTTTCCTTACACGCCGCTGCTTTGATGTGGTGGACTTGAGTGGGGGGGATTTAAGGTATTTGGAGCGGGTGGAAGACTGAGACGAGGGGGTGGGTTTGGGGAGGATTTTGGTCGGCAGACGGGGCATCTGCTTGCCATTCTTCATGGACGTAAGATATTCGGGAAGTGTGCCGGTGGCGTGGGCAAGCAGGAGCGGAGATAGGACGAGGTTAGGAGGGGCAGGATTGCAAGTACTGACTATATATTTCGATGTCGGTGTGTTGTGTATGACTGCATTGTTTGCTGTGTTTCGTGCCATGTCCGGAGCGGGAAGTTGGGCTGCTGCCAAGGGGGTGCCAGTTACAGCCATCGTTGACACCGTTAGGTGGCCCGGCTGCATTGCTGGCCCTACTTTCCTAGTGGACGCGGAGGTCTGATCGGTGGCGGCGGAAACCTTCTCTGCGGTTCCGCGGCCGGCTGCCAGGTCCTGTACCCACGTTTTCCCTAACCTTGGGGGGGGGGGGGGGGCAGAGCATGGCTCTGCGGCAGCTGGGGCGCTCGAAACGGCCGGAGACGCGGCCCGCGGCAACAAGACGCGCCTTTTGTCGACAGCGGAAGACCGCTTCGACCCCAAGGCATTACCTGCACAAGACATTTCCGCAGCGGCGAAAAGCACGACAATGCTGCTCTAATTACTTCCTGAGGTTGCTTTGCCCTCAGATGATGCTGAGCGCCAAACTGTGTTTTAACAAAAACTCAGTTGGCCACTCCTGCGTCCTTGGTATGCGTAAGTTTCAAAGCTTTACGCACCCTCGAGACGTAACCCGCAAGCAGGTCCCTATGGCTCGGTGTAGTATCGTATGCGCTCCTGCAGCTCCGCACGCGATCACTGCACAGTACGACTGTCACCGAGCGACTGATCAGACATGTCGCCATCGTTAGGTGCACTGACGAACTGAGCTCCTGAGGGCGGGCGGCCGTTCTAAATCCCCTTCCCCCGCGAGGCGTTCTCTCCGCGGTCCGCGCCCGCGGCGGCGCGGCGGCGCGGCGGCGGTCGCTGAGAGGCCGGCATGTACCAGATTCCCTGTGAGACTTACATTGGACAGACAGTGCGCACCATTTAAGGTCGTTGCCGAGAACATCAGAGGCACACTCGACTTATGTACCCGAACAAGTCGGCAGTCGCAGAGCACTGTTTGTCCGAAAATCACGAAATGGACTACCAACATACCAAGGTCTGTGCACAGACATCTAAATACTGGGACAGCGTCGTTAGGCTATCGAAATTCGTACCAGGGACAGACTTATCAACAGCGACTGCGGCTATAACCTCAGCAAGGCATGGGAACCAGCACTGAGTCTAATTAAAAACACACTCAGCAAAGAAAACGAACGAGCGACCAGGGCGGACGAGGCAGTTCCACCGACGCCACCACAGACGCCGACGCCAGCCTCTCAGCGACCGCAGACGCGTGGCCGCGGGCGCGGACCGCGGAGAGAACGTCTCTCGGGGGGAAGGGGATTTAGGACGGCCGCCCACCCTCAGGAGCTCAGTTCGTCAGCGCACCTGACGATGGCGACATGTCTGATTGCCGAAATATTGTGCCCGTTGGACACTATGGACCGGCAGTACATCCGTGGACTGTTCGAGTAGAGTGATGGATTATTGTTATAAATACAAAGTTTTAGTGATATACTTATCTTCTGTTAATTTGTACCTAAGCCATTCTACATCCCCGATGGTTCTCTATCTTTAAGGAATTCAATAAATAAGTAAGTGGATGAACGAAAATGAACGATACAGACACAATTGGCTCCACTGCCAGCTCAATCGCCGCGCACGAAAGCAGACAGCAACAGAGGACAACACACCTCTGGGCAGGTCGTATGCTACTGTAATGGAAGGAGAAGAGTGTTCGGTGACTATTATGCCGCAAGACGTCAAACAACGAAACATATCAACGTCTGCCAGGCAACTGTAAGTAGCTACAGCCGACCTGCGAGACGAGGCCAATCAGCTTAGCTTAGTCGAGGTCGCTCTTAACTTCAGGGCACCTCAGTCGATACCTGCTACCGTATTACGGTTCCAGCTGCTCTCCTAGCCGCCAAAATCAGGAAAACCAAACGAGGTGACCTTCTACGGAGATGAGTCCGCCACAAATGAAAAGCATCCGTCAAGGACAATTGCCAAAATGACATCGATTCATTATCGAGGACCATCCTGGTCAGGCACACTAGTCGGTTGTGGGGCGTCATTTATTGCAATATCGGACGCTTGTCGTCGCAAGCTGAAGAAGATTGTGTGCCTTTGGATTGTCGAACCAGTCCAGGAAGATCAGATCTGTACCACTGAGGGACAATCATAGTGCACTATCACTACTGATCACCCACTGGATGATTCTACTGTCCAGTCGCCAATAGGCCCAGCTTGGCAGAGAAATAATATCGGCGAGGGTTGGCAGTTATGTGTGAACTGCCAGGAGCAGCCAAGTCTGAAGGCAAGATAAGGTAGACCAGATGACCTGAAGTGAAACACTATATTACCACTGGGGTTTATTCCCCCATTAGCGACCGCTCATGTAATTCAGAAGAAATATATAATTCTGAGGCAACAAAGACCTTGGTCCAAACCCTGTGGTGCTCTTGAAGAAGAACTGCATTTTTGTATCGTTCACCTGCTGCCGAACAAAATTATCAAGAGTGTAGACTCACTGCCGCAGTGGATGATATCTCTGAAGAAAGCGAAGTATTTCTCCACTACGGATGTGCAGACTGGCTATCGGCAGATCGAAGATGACGATTTAGGAGTGAAGAAACTTAAAAAATATCGGGAATCCGATACATCGATATTCAAGAGAATACTATTATCGGTTCATAATAGGTATTGTTATATCGATAGATCCGCAGAGAAAATATAGATGTACCTGCCTATATAAATATCGGCTGCACATCGTAAATATACTGCCGGTTTCAGAGCTGTATATTTAAATACTGATTTATTATTACATATTCCGTAAAGCGAGGCAGGCTAGCAGCCTGAATACCTCCCTCAGGCCAAGAATTGAAAGGAAAACGATGCACGTTCAAATTTGGCGATAACCACTTTGCTAACAATGGTAGCTGCATTTAAGCGGCACATTAAAAGCTATCTCACGGGTCCATCGTTCGGTTTCGTCACATATCGGACTTGTCCGCAACATGCCGTGTTGACTTTCCTGTTTTTTTTTTTCATTTCTGCAAACGCCAGCGACCTAACGGATGTAGTGTCAAACTTGCGTGGTGAAGACAAACGCTGCAGCCGAGCGCCACTTACGTCAGCATTTCACCTCACAAGTCTCCGAACACCCCAACGACCAGTCGTGTCATTTAGATTTTTGCTCATCATTTTCAGCAGCTGTTTTTGAAGCATGTCGATGTGAAGAAATAGCACACTAGATGCGTTAAAAATAGTTTGTAACGCAACTGGTGTGCTGTTTCTTCACACCGGAAATCTTGTTATTCCATTCACACCACCACCGCACAGTGCAGTCGGAGCTTTTCTTTTGTGCCACAGGCAAAGGGAAAGATTGGACGTGATGAAAGCTCAAAAACTAGTAAGATTCCTTCACGGAGGGAAAATAAAATGATGTCCTAATACCATTTGAATAGAACAACCTCAAACATTTTCCGATAATTGTGAAAAAAAATATAAAATAAAAATATCGACACTTGATATTGCCGCTTTGATATCGATATAGCGAAATGTCTGTAGAGTAAATGACATCCGCATATATCGACATTGAGTTGGAAACATATCGATATATACGTAAATCTACATTTTGTCAACAGCTCTAGCTGACATGTCCCACCGGAAAAAGAGTGTTTTCATAACACCGGCCGTTTGGGTTATGCAATGGTCTACCCGTCTTTGAAAGTATGATGGTCCATCTGCTTTCACATCTTACAAGGACGATGTGTCCTTGCTGTTTGTATGACAACCGTTCACATCTCGAACACCATTTAAGAACATCGAACCCGCTTGACAACTGTGCTGAAGTGTGTCCATGACGCAGGCCTTCACTTAGATCCCAGAGACTTTGTTTTCGATGAATTTTTGTTTTGAATCAAAAGTCTTCAGAGAGGTTTCATGCTGACCGCAACGAAACCCTCTCCTTTGTCACCGTCTTTGTCTCAGAGTACCATAATAACCTAGTTAACGTATTGATCCACAGAAAGTAAGGGCCACAACCGATATCCATTTTCGTGACGTGAAAGCCTGCTGTTTTATGTGCTTCTTCTGCACGATTTTATTTAAAAAGTATTTCAGATGCCATTCAAGAACAACCGTAGTAAGACGAGGAGGAAGAAAGATTTGTATCCTGAAGCAAGCGCTGCTATCTTCAGCCGAGAATGAACTGCGCACTGAAGCTGGTGGTTAAATGGATTTCTAGTGAAAATCCAGGAAGGGGGCAAATACGTGAGTGCCTGCGCCCCAAGAGTGCTTTTCAAGTCTGGGAAGAATGTTATTCTGTGTCTAACAACGTGTATCTTCATTTACGTGGATAGTCAGTTTGTACCCTTTTTGCATGACACGCCAAAAAGTCGTATCGGTCTGGTGTAATGCTTGAAGGAGGAAAAGGAGAATACCATTCATTCTTGCGACTGGCATTCATTTTTGATGTTGGTTAACAAGCCTGAAGGATTGTGTCGTCGTAACTGCCGTCTGTGTCACGTCTGCTGTGCAGCGAGCTACGTTAATTTAAGTATTAACTGTATTTTTCTTACTTGTCACTTCTTCTTCCGTGTGTTTTTGCTTTTAGGAAGCTTTAATTGTCGAGTGCTAGTAATAGTATTCCATAGATTTCGTGTTTGTTTTGAATACAGTCAGAGAGAGTCCCTTTAGTCAGCCATAGTGCCAGTAGTGCTAGTGTTTGTTTTCAATACAGTCCAGAGACAGGTAGTGCTATTTTCATTGTTTTCTACAAGAAGTGTCTAGAAACCACAGTTTAGTCAACTATCAGCCGCCTTTAGTGAATTAGCAGTCTAGTTAAAAGTTGATTAACTCTCTACAGTAAATTGATTTCTTAGGATGGATAGGATGTGTGACTGCTGTGTACGGACGGAGGAGGAGCTGGCCACTGTTCGCGAACAGCTGAACGTGTCGATAGCCGCGGTCAGTCGTCTTCAGGCTGCTGCCTCGGTTTGTAGCGGCAGTGGGGAGTCTGGTGTGTCGCATGGTACACCCCAGGTGTTACGTGCTTCACCCACTGTCACTGCTGTCGAGACATCTTCGCGGGTACCGGGCGCGGTTGGGCCACCCTCTCCTCAAGGGGAGTGGCGGGTTCAGGGCGTTCGCGGCGCACGAGGCGGAGGGTCAATGTGGAGGCTGGCCGTGTGGCATCGCCTGCTCTGCCTGTGGTTGGACATGTGGCCGCTCCTTCAGCAAGGTCCGAGCAGGCACACGGGGGGAGGGGTTTATTAGTGATTGGGAGCTCCAACATTAGGCGGATGATGGAGCCCCTTAGGGAAATAGCGGAAAGCTCGGGGAAGAAGGCAGTGTTCACTCTGTCTGCTTGCCGGAGGGTCTCATCCGAGATGTGGAGGAGGCCTTGCCGGCGGAGATGGAGAGCACTGGGTGCACCCGACTGCAAATTGTTGCTCATGTCGGCACCAATGACTTCTGCCGTCTGGGTTCAGAGGTCATCCTCAGTTCATACAGGCGGTTGGCGGAGTTGGTGAAGGCGGAAAGCCTCGCTCGCAGGGTGGAATCTGAGCTAACTATTCGTAGTATCGTTCCCAGAACCGATAGCGCTCCTCTGGTTTGGAGCCGAGTGGAAGGCTTAAACCAGAGGCTCAGACGATTCTGCGGAGACCTGGGGTGCTAATTTCTCGACCTCCGCTATCGGGTGGAGAAATGTAGGGTCCCCCTGAATAGGTCAGGCGTGCACTACACGCAGGAAGCGGCTACAAGGGTAGCGGAGTACGTGTGGAGTGCACATGTGGGTTTTTTAGATTAGAGAATTCCCTCCCTAGGCCCGACAAGACGCCTCCTGAGACGCGGCAAGGTAGGAGTAGGCAAAATGCAACAGGGAATAACGATATTAATCTGCTAATAGTAAACTGCAGGAGCGTCTATAGAAAGGTCCCAGAACTGCTCTCAGCAATAAACGGTCACAATGCCCACATAGTACTAGAGTAGAAAGTTGGCCGAAACCAGATGCAAACAGTAATGAAATCCTTAACTCTGATTGGAATGTATACCGCAGAGACAGGCTGGACATTGAAGGGAGAGGCGTGTTTATAGCGATAAGAAGTGCAATAGTATCGAAGGAAATTGACGGAGATCCGAAATGTGAAATAATTTGGGTGAAGGTCACGGTTAAAGCAGGCTCAGACATGGTAATTGGATGAATCTATAGGCCCCCTGGCTCAGCAGCTGTTGTTGCTGAGCACCTGAAGGATAATTTGCAAAATATTTCGCGTAGATTTCCCCACCATGCTATACTTCTGGGTGAAGATTTTAATTTGCCGGATATAGACTGGGAGACTCAAACGTGGCAGGGACAAAGAATCCAGTGAAATTTTTTTAAATGCTTTATCTGAAAACTACCTTGAGCAGTTAAACAGAGAACCGACTGGTGGCGATAACATATTAGACCTTCTGGTGACAAACAGACCCGAACTATTTGAAACAGTTAACGCAGAACAGGGAATCAGCGATCATAAAGCGGTTACTGCATCGATGATATCAGTTGTTGTTGTTGTGGTCTTCAGTCCTGAGACTGGTTTGATGCAGCTCTCCATGCTACTCTATCCTGTGCAAGCTGCTTCATCTCCCAGTACCTACTGCAGCCTACATCCTTCTCAATCTGCTTAGTGTATTCTTCTCTTGGTCTCCCTCTACGATTTTTGCCCTCCACGCTGCCCTCAGGTACTAAATTGGTGGTCCCTTGATGCCTCAGAACATGTCCCATCAACCGATCCCTTCTTCTGGTCAAGTTGTGCCACAAGCTCCTCTTCTCCCCAATTCTATTCAATACCTCCTCATTAGTTACGTGATCTATCCATCCAATCTTCAGCATTCTTCTGTAACACCACATTTAGAAAGCTTCTATTCTCTTCTTGGCTGAACTAATTATCGTCCATGTTTCACTTCCATACATGGCTACACTCCATACAAAGACTTTCAGAAACGACTTCCTGACACTTAAGTCTATAATCGATGTTAACAAATTTCTCTTCTTCAGAAACGCTTTCCTTGCCATTGCCAGTCTACATTTTATATCCTCTTTACTTCGACCATCGCCAGTTATTTTGCTCCCCAAATAGCAAAACTCCTTTACTACTTTAAGCCTCTCATTTCCTAATCTAATTCCCTCACCATCACCCGACGTAATTCGACTACATTCCATTATCCTCGTTTTGCTTTTGTTGATGTTCATCTTATATCCTCCTTTCAAGACACTGTCCATTCCGTTCAACTGCTCTTCCAAGTCCTTTGCTGTCTCTGACAGAATTATAATGTCATCGGCGAACCTCAAAGTTTTTATTTCTTCTACATGGATTTTAATACCTACTCCGAACTTTTCTTTTGTTTCCTTTACTGCTTGCTCAATATACAGATTGAATAGCATCGGGGAGAGGCTACAACCCTGTCTCACTCCCTTCCCAACCATTGCTTCCCTTTCATGTCCCTCGACTCTTATAACTGCCATCTGGTTTCTGTACAAATTGTAAATATCTTTTCGCTCCCTGTATTTTACCCCTGCCACGTTCAGAATTTGAAAGAGAGTATTCCAGTCAACATTGTCAAAAGCTTTCTCTAAGTCTACAAATGCTAGAAACGTAGGTTTGCCTTTCCTTAATCTTTCTTCTAAGATAAGTCGTAGGGTCAGTATTGCCTCATGTGTTCCTATATTTCTACGGAATCCAAACTGATCATTCCCAAGGTCGGCTTCTACCAGTTTTTCCTTTCGTCTGTAGAGAATTCGTGTTAGTATTTTGCAGCTGTGTCTTATTAACCTGATAGTTCGGTAATTTTCACAACTGTCAACACCAGCTTTCTTTGGGATTGGAATTATTATATTCTACTTGAAGTCTGAGGGTATTTCGCCTGTGTCATAGATTTTGCTCATCAGATGGTAGAGTTTTGTCCGTAAATAGAAATATTAAAAAAGGTAGGAAGATTTTTCTGTTTAGCAAAAGTGGCAACAAGCAGATATCAGAGTACTTGATGGCTCAACACAGAAGTTTTGTCTCAACTACAGATAGTGTTGAGGATCAGTGGACAAAGTTCAAAACCATCGTACAATACGCGCTTGATGAGCATGTGCCAAGCAAGATCGTAAGAGATGGAAAATAGGCACCGTGATACAACAACCGAGTTAGAAAGAAAACTGCTGCGGAAGCAAAGGGAACTTCACAGCAAACATAAACATAGCCAAAGCCTTGCAGACAAACAAAAATTACGCGAAGCGAAATGTATTGTGAGGAGGGCTATGCGAGAGGCGTTCATTGAATTCGAAAGTAAAGTTCTATGTACTGACTTGGCAGAAAATCCTAAGAAATTTTTGTCTTATGTCAAAGCGGTAGGTGGATCAAAACAAAATGTCCAGACACTCTGGGACCAAAATGGTACCGAAACAGAGGATGACAGACTAAAGGCCGAAATACTAAATGTCTTTTTCCAAAGCTGTTTCACAGAGGAAGACTGCACTGTAGTTCCTTCTCTAGATTGTCGCACAGATGACAAAATGGTAGACATCGAAATAGACGACAGAGGGATAGAGAAACGATTAAAATCGCTCAAAAGAGGGAAGGCTGCTGGACCTGATGGGATACCAGTTCGATTTTACACAGAGTACGCGAAGGAACTTGCCCCCCTTCTTGCAGCGGTGTACCGTAGGTCCCTAGAAGAGCGTAGCGTTCCAAAGGATTGGAAAAGGGCACAGGTCATCCCCATTTTCAAGAACGGACGTCGAACAGATGTGCAGAACTATAGACCTATATCTCTAACGTCGATCAGTTGTAGAATTTTGGAACACGTATTATGTTCGAGTATCTGTAGGAATCAGCATGGGTTTCGAAAAAGACGGTCGTGTGAAACCCAGCTCGCGCTATTCGTCCACGAGACTCAGAGGGCCATAGACACGGGTTCACAGGTAGATACCGTGTTTCTTGACTTCCGCAAGGCGTTCGATACAGTTCCCCACAGTGGTTTAATGAATAAAGTAAGAGCATATGGACTATCATACCAATTGTGTGATTGGATTGAGGAGTTCCTAGATAACAGAACGCAGCATGTCATTCTCAATGGAGAGAAGTCTTCCGAAGTAAGAGTGATTTCAGGTGTGCCGCAGGGGAGTGTCATAGGACCGTTGCTATTCACAATATACATAAATGACCTGGTGGATGATATCGGAAGTTCACTGAGGCTGTGGTGTGGTGTGGTGTATCGAGAGGTTGTAACAATGGAAAATTGTACTGAAATGCAGGAGGATCTGCAGCGAAATGACGCATGGTGCAGGGAACGGCAATTGAATCTCAATGTAGACAAGTGTAATGTGCTGCGAATACATAGAAAGATAGATCCCTTATCATTTTGCTACAAAATAGCAGGTCAGCAACTGGAAGCAGTTAATTCCATAAATTATCTGGGAGTACGCATTAGGAGTGATTTAAAATGGAATGATCATATAAAGTTGATCGTCGGTAAAGCAGATGCCAGACTGAGATTCATTGCAAGAATCCTAAGAAAACGCAATCCGAAAACAAAGGAAGTAGGTTACAGTTCGCTTGTTCGCCCACTGCTTGAATACTGCTCAGCAGTGTGGGATCCGTACCAGATAGGATTGATAGAAGAGATAGAGAAGATCCAACGGAGAGCAGCGCGCTTCGTTACAGGATCATTTAGTAATCGCGAAAGCGTTACGGAGATGATAGATAAACTCCAGTGGAAGACTCTGCAGGAGAGACGCTCAGTAGCTCGGTACGGGCTTTTTTTAAAGTTTCGAGAACACACCTTCACCGAAGAGTCAAGCAGTATATTGCTCCCTCCTACGTATATCTCGCGAAGAGACCATGAGGATAAAATCAGAGAGATTAGAGCCCACACAGAAGCATACCGACAATCCTTCTTTCCACGTACAGTACGAGACTGGAATAGAAGGGAGAACCGATAGAGGTACTCAGGGTACCCTCCGCCACACACCGTCAGGTGGCTTGCGGTGTATGGATGTAGATGTAGATGTAGATGGGTTATTTTACTGCTTTGGTAGCTGAATTCCTTAACTACACCTGATTCGTAAACCCCTATTTTGAAGTTTTCTCGCTGTACTCATTTCTGGCACTTCTCACTGGTTCTGTCTTTCTACGATTTACTGTTAATCCATATTCTATACTCATTGGGCCGTTCATTCCATTCAGTAGATCCTGTGATTCTTTTTCACTTTCACTGAGGACAGCAATCTCATCAGAGAATGGTATCATTGATATCGTATCGTCTTGAATTTTAATGTCACTCCTAACCTTCCTTTTATTTCCGTCATTTCTTTTCGATGTGTAGACAGAAGAATAGGCCGGTTCAAATGGCTCTGAGCACTATGGGACTCAATATCTGAGGTAATCAGTCCCCTAGAACTTAGAACTACTTAAACCTGACGAACCTAAGGACATCACACACATCCATGCCCGAGGCAGGATTCGAACCTGCGACCGTAGCAGTCACGCGGTTCCGGACTGAAGTGCCTAGAACCGCACGGCCACCGCGGCCGGCCAGAACAGTAGGGACAAAAGACTACATCCTTCTTTTAAAGCTGTTTTAATCCGAGCCCTTTGTTCCTGATACTTCAGTCTTATTGTTCCCTCTTGGTTGTTGTATATTACCCCTATTTTTCTCAGAATTTCGAACATCTTGCACCATCTTACATTGTTGAACGCTTTTTCCATGTGGACAAATTCTGTGAACGTGTCTTGAATCTTTCTATAGTCTTGCTTCCGTTATCAACCGCAGTGTTCGAACTATCCTAAGACAATCTGATCGTCATCTGATAGAGCCTCAGTTTTCTTTTCCATTGTTCTATATCTTGTTCGTTTCACCAACTTCAGTGCAAGAGCTGTTCAGATGATTGTGCGCACATTCCAGCTCTTGCAGTCTTCATAATTGTATGGAAATGTTTTCCGAAAGTCTGATGGTATAAAGCCAGTCTCATACGTTTTCACAACAAGGTGAATACTTGTTTTGTTGGCACAAATCATTACATAAATCTAAAACAATTTTTTGTATCGCAAAATGATATTAAGAAAGTTTCATAGAAATTTATCTTTCAGACAAGCTCCCCGGGTCTAGCCATACATTAAGATTAATACATAGAAACATGTGAGTGGATGCAATGATTTTGAAAAGCATTTGATCAAGTTTATGGTTAATAGTGTATTTACTTAAAAAAATACGGAAAAAGGTACGAAAGATGAGAGACGTAAAACTAGAGACATCCAGAGAAATTTGATATGGAGCAATTGCATGATCGCAAACCTTTTTTTTTAAAGGATCTTCATTTTTAACGGAAATTTATTTAATATTGAATTTCACGAGCTTCATGTTGCATGTGATAAACCAGTAACAGTAGGAGTGGCCATTTTAAATATTTCACTGACGCATCTTAAAGACTGTCATTATGGATATATGCTAAACAAATTTCTAATAATGCAAGTAAAACAGTTCGCCATATTTGACTCCATACGGAATCGTCGTGCACAACGGCTGCATGTTATTACAAGGAAATGTAAGAACACAGTAATCAATAGTACTCCCATTTGTTTTTTTTTATTCTTGTCTATCGGGATTTCAGCTATGTATCGTCATCTTCAGATCGTTTGAGTTATAAAACAAGAAAACCCCTAGCAGTGCGTCTCGTATGGTTACATGTGCTGCTGGACGTTTGTTGGATTGTAACTCACTAAAATGCGCTGTAGATGGCTATACATAGCTGAAATCCGGCTGTGCAAGAATAATAAAAAATTGGTTGCTGTGTTCCTGTCATTCCTTATAAGTAAAATTGTTTTACTCAGGTATTCATAGTTTAATTTATCATAATAAAATTTAAAATATTTATGAAGACATCAGGAGTGATGTACTTACATGGTTTAATACTTCAGGTTTCCATGTAAATAACAGATACAACATTCCTCTTGTCAATAAAATGGAGGCTGAAGACGATTTGAATTCTAAACCTATCGCTCACAAGGGGAAGGCCTCAGACACGGCCAACCGATTCGGCTCAGATTTGGCAGGTCGCTTGTGTACAACCTAAAACGAAGGAATCTAAGATATTTTTGGTCAACACCCCCGCGGTTTTGAGAAAATCACTCCTAAAGGTTATGACGAGCAACCGACTCAAAATTGGCGGGATCGATAGATAATTGTAAATAGAGCACGTTTCTTCATCAGGTATGGGGTCCGAAAACGCATACTTCTCCAGAAATCGAGGAAAGAAACTTTTACAACTTCCGCTTCTGTATCCACATGGTAAACACTTTTTCGTCGACATCACTGATAGCGCAACGGCCAAGGTAATTGGCTGAGAATCGGAAAACCCGGGTTCTAGTCTCGAAGAAACCTACTGGGCGTTCTTCATTTCGTTTGTATGTTTCCATATCTCAATTGATAGGGGTTGGATGGTTAATAAGGTAAGTAAATCAATAAGGAATGACAATAATAAGGTAAGCAAATAAATTTCTCAAACCTCTTGGGATAGTAAACAACTAAAATGATACTCCAGGTCACTTTACAATGGCTCTTCCAGTCACTGTTACGTGTCCTCACTTTTCTTCGAACAACTAGATGGATGGTACTTGTCATATAAACATTCGAAACAAATATACTCATGGCACCAAGAACATCTAATGAATCGAATCTTTCGACAGCTACACTGTTCCTTCCGAAGAGTCGGCGGAAAACAAACTTGGTTTACATTTAAAAATACGTCTTTTTCGGTAATTAATTTTGATGCGTACCACGCATACGATATCATTGCCTGAAAAATCGGTGCCGAAAGTTGGTTATGAATTATGCTGTGAATAGTTATTGCATACGTGCGGTTGTGCAATTCCCGCTGGGTTTCGAGAAGCACACTGCTATTCTAAGACTGGAAAGAAAGTTTTTAACCTGGCGATAGAAATAAACATCACACGGATGGCATACAGGTATGTAGTTTGGCGGTATTACTTTTACTGAGCACGTCGGCTGACCCTCGCCATCTATAAACATTGTATTAATTTGTCCACTCTAGGAATCCAGTATTAGACAAAACTTGGTATCAGAAACGTATGGTTTTAAAACATTCTCAAGAAATGTTCTGTAAATCGCATTCATCAGTTTCCCGGATTTGGAGCACGTAATGTAAACATTTTTCAACGAGTCGGTTAAACGATTGACCTCTTCTATAACCTGAGGACCAAATGTAACATTCGTTTCTCGTAAATACAGGAAAACCTTCGGCAACACTTTTCCAGAGGCTGTGATGGCATACTGCGCCGTGTACGAATGTGTTAGTTTGTTTTTACTACCAACTGCGACAAGGGTTCGTTTTTCTCCCTTATGCGACAACGTGCGTCGAATGTTCACCCGATACTCGCATCCTGTTTGATCGGTGTTGATCACGTAATCACGATTAAAACCGGTCATAAGTGACGCCGTTTGCGTGCTGAAAGGAGCCGCCACTTTCAGTATCTACTACATTTTGTACCTCATTATAAGACGTATTTAGTGACGTGCCGTTGACGAATTTTATAGTCCGATTTGAAATTTCTTGCCCAAGATAAAGATGCAGCAAACGTAAAATCCTTGATGGCCGTATATTGAAGCGCTGCACCTGCAGCCCACTCCTGAAGTATTCTCGTTGTTACATTCTCGTTACGACAACGAGATTCGACAAATCGGTCGTATGTCCACTTATTTGTCGTCTGGTATTTGCGGTATCTTGTCCCTCCTTTAACGATATCACTTTGCCACAATTTCAAGTCCTTCTTCCTTTTCAGGGCTGTTGTTGCTCCATTCTTTTGCAGTGTTTGTAAGTTCCAATTTGGTTGATTCCTGGCTAGCGCTACCGCCTTTACTTTTACTTCAATGGGTATAGCGCCGTAGTTCAGTCGTTTAGTAACCGGTTCGCAATACTCATCTGGAACAGATGAAGCACATATTCCCAGTCACGTGGAGATTTCCAAAGTGTTATGACCATTTTGCGATTCACTAGTCGGGATATCTACCACTGAATCACCTTCTGCTTCGTCTTCATGGTATAGTACTTCAGCATCAACAAAAGTCATTTCGTTCGTCAGCTCCAAAGATCGCTCGACGGTAGCCGCTCCTATCAACCTGGAACTCTCTCTCTCTCTCTCTCTCTCTCTCTCTCTCTCTCTCTATATATATATATATATATATATATATATATATATATATATATATATATATATATATACGTGAGAGAGAGATCGGTAGCCAACAAAAAAAAAAAAAAAAAAAACTGCGCCCGAACAGGCCTTGGCACGCCCAACGGTACCGACCGGCCGCCGTGTCCTCCTCCCAGCCCAGGAGCGTCACCGGATGCGGATATGGAGGGGCACGTGGTCAGCACATCGCTCTCCCTGCCGTATCTCAGTTCACGAGACCGGAGCCGCTACTTCTCTGTCGAGTAGCTCCTCAGTTTGCCTCACAAGGGCTGAGTGCACCCCGCTTGCCAACAGTGCTCGGCACACCAGGCGGTCACCCATCCAAGTGCTACCCCAGCCCGAGAGCGCTTAACTTCAGTGACACTGAAACGTTACAGTAGTTACTGCTCCATAAGCAGGATTTGTGATTGGTGTAAAGAATGACAGCTAACTCTAAATATAGATAAATGTAAATTAATGCAGATGAATAGGAAATGGAATCCTGTAATGTTTGAATACTCCATTAATAGTGTAGCGCTCGACACAGCCATGTTGGTTAAATATTTGGGCGTAACATTGCAGAGCGATATGAAGTGGGAGAAGCATGTAATAGCAGTTGTGTGAAAGGCGGATAGTCGTCTTCGGTTCATTGGTAGAATTTTGGGAAGATGCTGTTCATCTGTAAAGGAGACCGCTTATAAAACACTAACACGACCTATTCTCGAATACTGCTCGAGCGTTTGAGATTCCTATCAGGTCGGATTGAGGGAGGACATAGAAGCAATTTAGAGGCGGGCTGCTAGATTTGTTACTGGTAGGTTTGATCATCACGCGAGTGTTACGGAAATGCTTGAGGAACTCGGGTGGGAGTCTCTAGACGAAAGGAGGCGTTCTTTCGTGAATCGCTACTGCGGAAATTTAGAGAACCAGCATTTGAGGCTGACTGCAGTACAATTTTACTGCCGCCAACTTGTATTTCGCGGAAACACCACCCACAAAGGTAAGAGTGATTAGGGCTCGTACAGAGGCATATAGGCAGTCATTTTTCCCTCGTTCTGTTTGTGGAACAGGGAGAGAAGATGCTACTTGGGGTACGAGGTACCCTCCGCCACGCACCGTATGGTGGATTGCGGAGTATGTATGTAGATGTAGAACGCCGAGAAACATTACTGCCTGCTTCCGGTAGTGCATTGATAATGCATCTGTCTTGCAACACTTTTACAAACCAAAACACAGCATCGGAAACTTCCCGCTTGCCATCGTCTGTGACAGGCTCGCAACTATATATTACAGCGCTAGTCGAAGCGTGTATATCCTCCATTATTCAGATTATGCATCTGATAGATATGACACAGCAAACAATAACTAGTTACTACGGCATAAACAGACGAGCTAATTACTACAAACTACATACAGTACTCGTCATGTGTTACTTACGGAAGAACACTGTATTCATTCACGAAACGTATTTCATTCAGCGCATTAACGATTGAAAAATCACTACATCTATCCACGATGTTCGCGGCAGCCTAATGAAGGAAAACTCTTTCCGATTGACTTCTATAAGGCTCCTGCTGGACACCTTCATTCTTCCAGGTTCACAACTATGATATGACGAAGAGGCAACTGGGACAACATAACTCTCACCGCGTGTATTCCGTCCCGTGCATCGTAGTAAACAAGCGTCGCGCAGTTGGCTATCTGTGATCCCTCGTGAGGAATTCGTAGCACTTTTATTCGGAGTTGTTTTTGTGTGACAAGGCTTAAAAGTTTAGTACTTTACTAACTCACGGCGTTTGGGAATTTAGTTTGCCTACCTTATTATTACCATTCCTTATTGGTTCAAAAATGGTTCAAATGGCTCGGAGCACTAGGGGACTTAACTTCTAAGGTCATCCGTCCCCTAGAACTTAGAACTACTTAAACCTAACTAACCTAAGGACATCCATGCCCGAGGCACGATTCGAACCTGCGACCGTAGCGGTCGCGCGGTTCCAGAGCTTAGCGCCTAGAACCGCTCGGCCACTCCGGCCGGCATTCCTTATTGATTTACTTACCTTATTAAATCACCTATCGCTATCAATTGAGATATGGAAAAACACAAACGAAAAGAGATTCGAACACGGGTTCTCCGATTCCCAGCCAGTTACCTTGGCCGTTGCGCTATCGCCGCTGTCGGCGAAAAGTGTTTACCATGAGAGTAGAGAAGCGGCAGTTGTAAAAGTTTCTTTCCTCGATTTCTGGAAAAGTATGCGTTTGCGGACCCCATACCTGATGATGAAAAATGCTCTATTTACAATTATCCATCGATCCCTCCAATTTTGAGTCGATTGCACGTCATAACCTTTAGGGGTGATTTTCTCCAAATTGCGGGGGTGTTGACCCAAAATATCTTAGGTTCCTTCGTTTTAGGTTGTACACAAGCGACCTGCAAAATTTTAGCTGAATCGCTTGGCCGTGTCTGAGGCCTTCCCCCTTGTCAGTCGATCAGTCTGCGAGGTAAAACACATGCACTGAAAACTGAATCAGGATGTGTAATGCGTAGAGGAAATGCAGCGAAACAGTCTGCTGTTAAGAGAGTTAACCATCAATGATTAATGGAAATGTGTGTTGAATCCTGTTGCTAAAACAACAGTGAAGTATGTTACGCAATCCAAGTGTCATGTAGTTTCTCCTGTTGCACAGGTCAAGTTAGGTATACCAGCGTAGTACAGTAAAAGTTTTCGACTTCTTGATAAAAAGTGAATACCTTCGCTTGGGGTTACAACCACCTGAAAAATGATGAGCGATGTTGCTGTGTATGTGTGAAAATGTAAACGCGATTTATAACTGCTTCTAGCGTATGTGCGAAAACGTAAAAATTAAAAAAAGAAAACAATGTGTAGTATGTGACTGGTATATGGTGCGAAACTGTAAAATTATTAATTTGATTTGTAACAGCGTTTAGTGTATGAGTGAAAATGTGAGAGAAGACATTAAACTGATTTGTAACTGATTTACTGTGTGAATGTAAGAAATATATACTTAATTTTAATTATTTCATCTAGAAGTTCCTTCAGCTTTACAAGAAGTAAAGAATTAATCCGTAAGTTATAATTTTGACAAGCAGCATCATTGGGAAACTCTTCAGCTAACCTGCGTGAAATGATACTACTCACACAGAGTTAAAACTTTATCTTACTGCACTGAAAATAATGAAAGAGTAAAGCATAAACGATAGCAAAAACAATGAAATTTATTGAGGAGAACGAATTTTAGGTACAGTATTTGACAATATTTTTTTTCAATAAAGTATAAAACTGAGAGAGCTGAAATTTACTGATTAGGCAGTACAGTACTTGACATAAAACATTTTTTGTGAAGTATATGAAAGACGTGCACTTCGTTCACAATTCAGTGCTCGTATTTCATATTTCTGATCCCAGGATTCTGGTACTCGGTAAAATAAAAATTCAGGTAATATTAATAATTTCTATGGGTTGTCTGATTTATTTGACGATTTTTACAGCTTGTCTCACAGTGATCTATGAGAGGAGCTTGGCGCCAGGAATTTTCTTTATTTATGGGCGAGGGCAGCAGTCTTCCTAGCAGCCATGATGGCTTCCTGTTTCCCATCCTTTTTCCGATCGCCAGGGTAGCACGTGGTGTTGTTTGAACATTCTGTAGTGGCCAAAGTTTCTCCTGTTCTCAGTTCGCCAACCTGCCTTACCAACCTTGTAAACGCTATTTCTGCTCAATTTTAACGTCGCGAGGTTGCCTCCCTGTGCAATTTCGGCCCTATGGTTGGCCAGTTCAGGTGCGCGCCCGTTTTTCGCGGGGGGGCGCCAACCGGCCCTCCGCGCATGGGTGGTGGACAAAGGGGCAGTGGGTCAGTTCTAGTGTGACCGTGCCTGAGGCCGGAGGTGCCGCTTCCAGGAGATGAAGTTTGGTAAGCATGAGCGCCGACATGCACTGTAGATTCGTGTCCTGCGGCCCAGATGGAACCTGATAGGTCATCGTGAATAGTTTTGCGTCTTGCGGGTTTTATTGCTTTAATACGTGAGGCTACCGAGCGATTCTTCTCAGTCTTTGGCTGATTCCCGGTGGTGGTCGTTGCACGCCTGCAATCCCTTCCTTTACTAAATGGGATTCTATTTGATAATACTGCGATCTTTACTAAAACTCCTTTCCTCCTGCTATCGTGGCGTGTTATGAAAGTATGTTGGGGCAGGCTGCTGAACTCGAATCTTTCTTCCCCCCACCCCCATTTTGGTTGTATTATTGTTCGATTCTCAACTGTTTTATAAATGAGTCCGTAAATCTTACATTCTCTCACTTTCCTTACGTGAACTCACCCCTAGTGTAACAGAATAATGCGTAACTATAACGGTTGCTATAAGGTCGTGCAGGTCTCACGCCACTAACTATAGTATAAAGATTCAATATCGCGCGCCTGGCACGACCATTGCACCGATAACAGTAGTAATCATGTTCAACTATTCCCCACTGATAAACTGGGAAGTGTTCACGGCTCAGTGGGAGTACGAGAGCACTAAATCCACTTGATGTGGTGGAAGTATTGGCCTCTGTTTTGCCTTGCTTGTTTAGACAAAAAATATCAAAAATCACAGCCCCTACAGCAAGGGATAGTAACCTGTAAAAATAAAACGAGCCACTGCTTTTATATAGGCACACTTTTATATATATATATATATATATATATATATATATATATATATATATATATATACTCCTGGAAATTGAAATAAGAACACCGTGAATTCATTGTCCCAGGAAGGGGAAACTTTATTGACACATTCCTTGGGTCAGATACATCACATGATCACACTGACAGAACCACAGGCACATAGACACAGGCAACAGAGCATGCACAATGTCGGCACTAGTACAGTGTATATCCACCTTTCGCAGCAATGCAGGCTGCTATTCTCCCATGGAGACGATCGTAGAGATGCTGGATGTAGTCCTGTGGAACGGCTTGCCATGCCATTTCCACCTGGCGCCTCAGTTGGACCAGCGTTCGTGCTGGACGTGCAGACCGCGTGAGACGACGCTTCATCCAGTCCCAAACATGCTCAATGGGGGACAGATCCGGAGATCTTGCTGGCCAGGGTAGTTGACTTACACCTTCTAGAGCACGTTGGGTGGCACGGGATACATGCGGACGTGCATTGTCCTGTTGGAACAGCAAGTTCCCTTGCCGGTCTAGGAATGGTAGAACGATGGGTTCGATGACGGTTTGGATGTATCGTGCACTATTGTGTCCCCTCGACGATCACCAGTGGTGTACGGCCAGTGTAGGAGATCGCTCCCCACACCATGATGCCGGGTGTTGGCCCTGTGTGCCTCGGTCGTATGCAGTCCTGATTGTGGCGCTCACCTGCACGGCGCCAAACACGCATACGACCATCATTGGCACCAAGGCAGAAGCGACTCTCATCGCTGAAGACGACACGTCTCCATTCGTCCCTCCATTCACGCCTGTCGCGACACCACTGGAGGCTGGCTGCACGATGTTGGGCCGTGAGCGGAAGACGGCCTAACGGTGTGCGGGACCGTAGCCCAGCTTCATGGAGACGGTTGCGAATGGTCCTCGCCGATACCCCAGGAGCAACAGTGTCCCTAATTTGCTGGGAAGTGGCGGTGCGGTCCCCTACGGCACTGTGTAGGATCCTACGGTCTTGGAGTGCATCCGTGCGTCGCTGCGGTCCGGTCCCAGGTCGACGGGCACGTGCACCTTCCGCCGACCACTGGCGACAACATCGATGTACTGTGGAGACCTCACGCCCCACGTGTTGAGCAATTCGGCGGTACGTCCACCCGGCCTCCCGCATGCCCACTATACGCCCTCGCTCAAAGTCCGTCAACTGCACATACGGTTCACGTCCACGCTGTCGCGGCATGCTACCAGTGTTAAAGACTGCGATGGAGCTCCGTATGCCACGGCAAACTGGCTGACACTGACGGCGGCGGTGCACAAATGCTGCGCAGCTAGCGCCATTCGACGGCCAACACCGCGGTTCCTGGTGTGTCCGCTGTGCCGTGCGTGTGATCATTGCTTGTACAGCCCTCTCGCAGTGTCCGGAGCAAGTATGGTGGGTGTGACACACCGGTGTCAATGTGTTCTTTTTTCCATTTCCAGGAGTGTATATATGAACACGTATCTGTTCTTTCGGACATGTACGAAAGAACAGATACCATCTTCATATATATATAGTTAAGGCTCACCGGCGCTTCTTCTGTGCGGATGCACAAACAGTGCCCGAACTCTTACGGGAATCGGCAGTAAAGCCGCGAGTAAGGAGTAAGATGGGCAGGGGCACTATGAATATAGTGCGGGGCAATAAGTTGCGAATGTGGGTCTCACAGGAGGCGTGCCAAAGATAAGTCCTTGCCGACTCCTTATTCTTTGTGTCCTCGGTGGCTCAGAGGGATAGAACGTCTGCCATGTAAGCAGAAGATCCCGGGTCCGAGTCCCGGTCGGGGCACACATTTTCAACTGTTCCGGTTGACTTATATCAACGCCTGTGTGCAGCTAAGGGTTTCATTTTATTGGAATTTAACTCTTATTTATGATATGAGTGTGTGTGTGTGTGTGTGTGTGTGTGTGTGTGTGTGTGTGTGTGAAGAAAATATCATGTATAAGAATCAGGATGGATTCCGCAAACACAGGTTACGAAACTAACCTCGCTTTGTTCATCCATGAGATTCACAATGCTGTAGACATCGGCGCTCAGATTGATGCCGTGTTCCTTGATATCAGGAAGGCATTTGACACCGCCCCACGCTGCCATTAGAGAAAAAAATATGAGCTTCACGAGTATCGGGCAACATTTGTGACTGGTTTCAAGACTTCCTTGCAGATAGAACTCAATACGTCGTTCTCAACGAAACAAAATTAACAGACGAAAAGACAATTTGAGGAGTACCCCAAGGAAGTGCGGTAGAGCCGTTATTGTTTACAATATACATAAATGATTTAGCAGATAATACCGGAAGCTCCATAAGCCGTTCGCAGATGATGCCGTTGTCTATAAGAAGGTAGCAGCGCCAGAAGACACTATCGAGTTGCAGAATGACCTGCAGAGGATTGATGAACGGTGTAGGGACAGGCACTTGAACCTGAGTGTAAATACGCATACATAGGAGAAGAAATTCGCTACTGTACAACTATCGAGAAAGACTTTAAGTGGAATAACCACGTAAAACAGATAGTAAGAAAAGATGATTGAGATATACATGACGAGGCTTAAGGAAATGTAACTAATCCACGAAGGAAGTTCCTTACAAAAAATTTGTCCATCCGCTTTTTGAATACTAATCATCACTCTGGGACGCTTACCAGGTATGACTAATAGAGGACATAGGGAAGATCCAACGAAGAGTGGCGCACTTCGCCTCGGAATCGTGTAGTCGGAGCGAGGTCGTTACAGAGATTCTCAAGAAACACCTGTAGCACACGCTACAAGAGAGGCGTTGTGAATCACTGAGAGGTTTAAACTGAATTTCCGGGAGAATAAGTTCCGAGAAGAGCTGGACAACACATTGCTTCCTTCCACATACGTCGCGTGAAATGACCACAAAGAGAAAATTCAAGAAATTGTAGCTAATATAGCAGCTTACCAACAATCATTTTTCCGCGTGTCATTCATGAATGGAACATGGACGGCGGGATCAGTTAGTGGTACCCTCCGTCACATACCGTCATGTCGTGTTTGGAGTGCTGCCGCAGATGTAGATGTTGGTGTATCTGTGTCTGTGTGTGCGTTAGAGAGAGAGAGAGAGAGAGAGAGAGAGAGAGAGAGAGAGAGAGAGAGAGGGAGAGAGAGCTTATATGTTTTTGATAAATAATGCAGACCTGCAAATATTGTAAGTTACTTGGGTCACACTAGTTACGGATTATTCGAATACTTTTGAACATGGTGCGAATGTCATGTTACACGATTCAGGCGAAGTTTTCGTATACTTGATAAACAACAGCCCACAGATTCGTAAATATTGTATTGTTAATACCTTTACTTCTTTCTGATAAGTAATGCAGGTCGTTTGGATACTTTTGAACATGGCACAAAATTCCGATCGTTCAGATACTTTTGAACATTGCAAACATGGTAGTCACTTTTATTTGGCTGTTTGGTGGAGATGGTATGGGAGGATAGGGGGATGGGTGTAATGACATTATACACTACTGGCCATTAAAATTGCTAAACCACGAAGATGTCGTGCTACAGACGCGAAATTTAACCGATAGGAAGAAGATGCTGTGATATGCAAATGATTAGCTTTTCAGAGCATTCACACAAGGTTGGCGCCGGTGGCGACACCTATAACGTGCTGACATGAGGAAAGTTTCCAACCGATATCTCATACACAAACAGCAGTTGACCGGCGTTGCCTGGTGAAACGGTGTTGTGAAGCCTCGTGTAAGGAGGAGAAATGCGTACCATCACGTTTCCGACTTTGATAAAGGTTGGATTGTAGCCTATTATCGTAGCGCGACATTGCTGCTCGCGTTGGTCGAGATCTAATGACTGTTAGCAGAATACGGAATCGGTGGGGTCAGGAGGGTAATACGGAACGCCGTGCTGGATCCCAACGGCATCGTATCACTAGTAGTCGATATGACAAGCATCTTATCCGCATGGCAGTAACGGGCCGTGCAGCCACGTCTCGATCCCTGAGTCAACAGATGGGGACGTTTGCAAGACAAATACCATCTGCATGAACAGTTCGACGACGGTTGCAGCAGCATGGACTGGTGAACGCACATTGGAAGCGTGTATTCGTCATCGCCATACTGGCGTATCACCCGGCTTGATGGTATGGGGTGCCACTGGTTACACGTCTCGGTCACCTCTTGTTCGCATTGACGGCACTTTGAACAGTGGACGCTACATTTCAGATGTGTTACGATCCGTGGCTCTACCCTTCATTCGATGCCTGCGAAACCCTACATTTCAGAAGGATAATGCACGACGGCATGTTGCAGGTCCTGTACGGGCCTTTCTGGTTCCAGAAAATGTTCGACTGCTGCCCTGGCCAGCACATTCTCCAGATCTCTCACCAATTGAAAACGTCTGGTCAATGATGGCCGAGCAACTGGTTCGTCACAATACGCCAGTCACTACTCTTGATGAACTGTGGTATCGTTTTGAAGCTGCATGGGCAGCTGTACCTGTACACGCCATCCAAGCTCTGTTTGACTCAATGCCCAGGTGTATCAAGGCCGTTATTACGGCCAGAGGTGGTTGTTCTGGGTACTGATTTCTCAGGATCTATGTACCCAAACTGCGTAAAAATGTAATCACATGTCAGCTCTAGTATAATATGTTTGTCCAATGAATACCCTTTGATCATCTGCATTTCTTCTTGTTGTAGCAGGTTTAATGGCCGTTAGTGTAGATAGGATGCGTGGCTTGTTACGTCAAGATAATGACCTCGTAGAGAGGGGCCAGGGCTTTAGGGTCCCACTTTCTGATGTTTACACCATAATACGTATTCCAGAGAGTAGGTGGCTATACCGCTGACAGCTATTACAAGAAACGACCCTTTAAACAACGAAGACCGTTGGAAAACGTATAAGGAAACTACGACATCCAATTGCGTTTATTGGTATTACATTAGATTAGAACAGACGAAATTAGTAAGCCATGATAGATTTTGTGCTCCCGGTTGCATTTGTTGAAAGGTTTGTACATTTCTGATGTTTACATTTCTACATCAGACGTCACTCTTTGATATCAAAAGTAGCTTTGTGTTGGCGAATGCGTTCTTCCAGATGTTTGACGGTTTTACCATATAGTGCTTTTTTATGAGCAAATATGTGTCTCTATGTTGTTGCAAATTTGCGTTCGAGGTAGAAACCTCCGTGTAAATGCTGAAAGTGTGAGGTGTTGATACGATACGAGTTATTTTGTTTACGTTCATGCTTTACGTTAATATTACCATGGCTGCTGCCAATCTTTCCATATATATTTACATTTTCGTTACTATCGGACTATTCGAAATTTCACCCACTTGCAAGATGAGGCCACCAAGCTAACAACTCCATTTTAGCATGAAGGCATTAGTAACTTGGTCAGAAATATGTTCTGTGTGAGATACACTGATCAGCCAGAACATTATGACCATCTGTCTAATAGCCGGTATGTGCACCATGGAAGCTATGAGGCCTTGGTAGGTAGCTGGAGAGAGTTTCCATCACATCTGCACACGGAAGTAAGTTAACCTAATTCCCGTAAATTCCGGAGAGGGGGATGATGAACTCCGACGCCACGTTCTATCACATCCCAAATGTGCTCTATCGGGTGCTGATCTGGTGAGCTGGTGGGGGGGGGGGGGGGGAGGGGGGACAGCAGCAATCAACTGGAACTCGCCACTGTGTCCCTCGATCCACTCCATCACACTCCTGGCACATTATCTTGCTGAAAAATGCCACTGCCATCGGGAAACACGATCGTCATGTACGAGTGTACGTGATCTGCAACAACTTGACCGACGTGGTGCCTCGCACGAACTCTGCTGTACCCATGGATGCCCACATGAATATTCCCCAGAGCATTGTGGAGCCGCCGCCAGCTTGTCTCCGTCCCACAGTACAGGAGTACAGGTGTCAAGGAGCTGTTGCCCTGGAAGACTACAGTTTCGCGCCCTCCCATATACATGATGGAGAGTTAGCGAGATTCATCAGACCATGCAATGCTTTTGCACCGTGCCACCGTCCATTACTGATGGTCACGCGCCATTTTCAGTGGTAGTTGCCGATGGTTAATGTTGCACATGCATGGTCGTTACAAGTGTTTGTTGCCCTATGTGTTCAGACACATTTGTAGTCTTCCCACCATTAAAGTCCGATGTTAGTTCCGTCACAGTTGGCCGCCTGTGTTGTTTTACCAGTCTGTCCAGCCTACGACGTTCGACATGTGTAATGAGGCGTGGCCGCCCAACCCCAAGGCGTCTGGATATGGTTTCATCATGGTTTCGCCACGTGTTGAAGACATTCACCACAGCAGTCCTCGAATACCCGACAAATCGTGCAGTTTCTGAAATGCTGGTGCCGAGCCACTGGGCCAACACAATCTGCCCGTTGTTAAACTCAGATAGTGTAATACCTCTTTATATTCGATGAATTATTCTGATACAATTCTACCCTTGAATGACGTTTACGAATTTTCTATCTTCATAATCGCAGAATCCATGCGCAAAATAGTTTCATACAATAGCTATGCCATGAGCGCATAATTATTCTTTGTAGTACTCTCTCTGGTGGTTGTTAGAAGAGAAAAGCTTCCGAGATTGTCTTCGTGCCGATTAGCCTGAGCTTTGTTTTGAAGAACTGTAATCTGATTATTGAGATTTATGACAGAAGATAACTGATACGAACTGTACGATTAAAAGGGATATATATATATATATATATATATATATATATATATATATATATATATATATATATATATATACTGCTCCTTCACATAAAAGGTGTGTATTTGACATTTGAGAATTAATGATATTCACCGATATATTGCGTAGTTGTTAATCAGAAGGGAACTTCCGAAAGACTGGATACGAACCAGCATTTAATAATCCAAGAGCTCCATTACTTCTTCGGAAGGTTACAATTCATCAAAGCCAAATATCCGCTTGATCTGAGGTTTCCCGACTGATTATACAACCCTCCCAAAAATTACGAGGCATTTTATTTGTACAGATTAGCAGACTGCCGCAAAGCACGAACCTCCAGAGAATAAGAATCATCGCCTGATTTCATTCTAACAAGTACAATTTCTGAATCATTTTGAGTAACTGAGCTATGACTGTGTTTCATATTATAAATGATTGATTTCTCGGACGAATTGAGAACTATATAATTGCACTGATAGGAGGAAAAATTACAATAGATCATGGGCCTCCCGCATTCCGCACATGGACAGCACGCTCACTGATACTACGTGCATCGTACGCGTCTCTTACTGGCAGTCATTCGACGCCAGGGTACACTGCTGTTGCCTGGACGAGTTTATTCCGGTAGTAGCTCAGTTTATAGCCTTATGGGAATAGTTCCACTTTAAGTTTCAGAGCCGTACGATGGCCTATTTTTTATTGTGTTTAATACGAATTGAATTTAACGTTAATGACGAGTAATTACTATTTCTTTTGGAACAAGGGAGTCTATGGGAATTTTCCATAATCTGACAAAAAATAATGCTACAGTGACAGAAGCTGACCGTTCTATTCGGTAGATAACACAACCGTCGCCATCCCATCTATAAAAGATAAACAGGAGTATTCATTTTAGCTAACTGTATTAACCTCCAAAGCCACCAAACGCTCATCTTGCACTCAAAAAGATCTTTTCGTGACACCATCGCATGGAAAGATAATTTTAAAAAATGGTTCAAATGGCTCTGAGCACTATGGGACTTAACTTCTAAGGTCACCAGTCCCTTAGAACTTAGAACTACTTAAACCTAACTAACCTAAGGACATTACACACATCCATGCCCGAGGCAGGATTCGAACCTGCGACCGTAGCGGTCGCGCGGTTCCAGACTGTAGCGCCTAGAACAGCTCAGCCACCCCGGCCGGCGTAATTTGAAAGAAACGCTGTAAAACATTCAAGAGAAATTATGACGGATGCAAGTATTTCCCGTCTTGAACGCCCAGCGAGAATCAACTGACTTTAAAAGGTACGCACTGACATAAATTTGGTTGCACACTGAGTAGGCCGACATGTTCAGGAAGAGGAATAATATCACACTTAAATGAGAGTCAACAGTGACGTAAGAAACGTAATAATGACTTGAAAGTGGAAATTCGGTAAGTCCATCTTAATTAAAGATACAGCGTGACTCACAGAGCATATAGCTACAAATTACTGGAATCACTAAACAAACGAGACGCATCACCACGGATGACAGCTGCTAAATACCTACTAGACAGTCCGTGTTGGCATAGTAAACTCTGTGTAGTGAGGAACATCAACTGCCAAATCTCGCTTCCTTTCTCAGGTGAATGTGTATTAAAACCTAGTTGAAATATAGAAACGTATTCTACAGGGTGGTCCATTGATCGTGACCGGGGCAAATATCTCATGAAATAAGCGTCAAACGAAAAAACTACAAAGAACGAAATATGTCTAGCTTGAAGGGGGAAACCAGATGGCTCTATGGTTGGTCCGCTAGATAGCGCTACCATAGGTCAAAAGGATATCAACTGCGTTTTTTTTAAATAGGAACCCCCATTTTTATTACATATTCGTGTAGTACGTAAAAACATATGAATGTTTTTCTTGTACCCCTTTTTTCGCTTCGTGATAGACGGAGCTGTAATAGTCAGAAGCATATGGCTCACAGTTTTAGACGAACAATTGGTAACAGGTAGGTTTTTTAATTAAAATACAGAACGTAGGTACGTTTGAACATTTTTATTTCGGTTGTTGCAATGTGATACATGTACCTTTGTGCACTTATAATTTTTGAGAACGCATGCTGTTACAGCGTAATTACCTGTAAATACTACATTAATGCAATAAATGCTCAGAATTATGTCCGTCGACCTCAATGCATTTGGCAATATGTGTAACGACATTCTTCTCAACAGCGAGTAGTTCTCCTTCCGTAATGTTTGCACATGCATTGGCAATGCGCTGACGCATGTTGTCAGGCGTTGTCGGTGGATCACGATAGAAAATATCCTTCAACTTTCCCCACAGAAAGAAATCTGTCAGATCCGGAGAACGTTCGTGCCATGGTATGGTGCTTCGACGACGAATCCACCTGTCATGAAATACGCTATTCAATACCGCTTCAACCGCACGCGAACTATGTGCCGGACATCCATAATGTCGGAAGTACGTCGCCATTCTGTCATGCAGTGAAACATCTTGTAGTAACATCGGTAGAACATTACGTAGGAAATCAGCATACATTGCACCATTTAGATTGCCATAGATAAAATGGGGGTCAATTATCCTTCCTGCCATAATGCTGCACCATACATTATCCCACCAAGATCGCTGATGTTCCACTTGTCGCAGCCATCGTGGATTTTCCGTTGCCCAGTAGTGCATATTATGCCGGTTTACGTTACCGCTGTTGATGAATGTCGCTTCGTCGCTAAATAGAATGCGTGTAAAAAATCTGTCATCGTCCCGTAATTTCTCTTGTGCCCAGTAGCAGAACTGTACACGACGTTCAAAGTCGTCGCCATGGAATTCCTGGTGCACAGAAATATGGTACGGGTGCAATCGATGTTGATGTAGCATTCTCAACACCGACGTTTTTGAGATTCCCGATTCTCGCGCAATTTGTCTGCTACTGATGTGCGGATTAGCCGCGACAGCAGCTAAAACACCTACTTGGGCATCATCATTTGTTTCAGGTCGTGGTTGACGTTTCACATGTGGCTGAACACTTCCTGTTACCTTAAATAACGTAATTATCCGGCGAATAGTCCGGACACTTGGATGATGTCGTCCATGATACCGAGCAGCATACATAGCAAACGCCCGTTGGGCATTTTGATCACAATAGCCATACATCAACACGATAGTGGCCCAACTAAAACATTCATATTTCTTTACGTACTGCACGAATATGTAATAAAAAATGGGGGTTCCTATTTAAAAAAAAACACAGTCGATATCCGTTTGACCTATGGCAGCGCCATCTAGCGGGCCAGCCATAGCGCCATCTGGTTTCCTCCTTCAATCTAGACGAGTTTCATTCTATGTAGTTTTTGCGTATGACGCTTATTTCGTGAGCTATTTGGCCCGCTCACTATCAATGGACCACCCTGTATACAATATGCAGAATAAGTATATGGTATACACGGTGTTTCAAAAATATTTTTACGAACTTTATGGACAGGTTCCTTACACTAAAAGAAGAAAGAAATTCACATTAACTTTAGTCTGGAAATACTTCGTTTTCGACTCACTGATGAAAGTTACAATTCACTTGATTGGAACTCATCAACACACAAACTGATAATAAGTGCTCGAAATTTCCTCCTCTTGCTTCTAAACTCACGCGAACTCGTTGAATCGTGGACTGTCGTCCCCTTTCAAATATTTCCTGACGGTTTCGAATGGTTTCGCAGGCTTGCACGAGATATCGATGAAGAATTTCTGCGTCCGCCTGGTCTGGTGCATAGACCGGTTGTTTAAGGTTGTTTAAGGTGCCCCCAGTGAGAATAATACAAAGGAATTAGGTCGAGGGATCGTGCACTTCATGGAACTGCACCTCCCCTACCTGTTCATCTGTCATGGTATATTCCAGTCAGTGCATCTCGAACGTTTGAGAATGAAATGTACTGGAGCTCCAACATGCACAAACTACATATTTCTTTCTATTTGCCGGGACACATCTTCCAAGTAGGTCTTTGGGGCGTTCTGAATAAATTCTCTGTATACAGTCACCTACAGTTCCAGCCCGCACATTCAGATTCAAAGTAATACAGATGTCTTGCCTGTACCATAGCGTGAGGATTGCAATCGATCCCTACCCTCGATCAACAGTCTGTGGTGCCACGGATCCTGTCGCGGCGACGCCACGATACACGGCACGTAAGTTTGGCTGATTCGGCTGATTTCGATCTGTAAACACCGTCTGATGCAGCCGTGCAGCCTCGTGTCCGTTTTGTTTCTGTCGCCTGCAACGCCACCTCCAAACATCTTCCGCATGGCAGAGCGGTCAGTATTGCCTTGCCTGCTGCCGCTCAACCATCTTCCTGCTCTTGCCACGGCAAGACTCTTCTCGTTTATTGGGTTGATACATTGAACTTGTCCAGGTGCGTTACTATTTTACAGCATTTTTCTCCCAAGTGGTCTCTATCCAGATTTTATTTCCATGGGTCCTGCTGTCCCCATCATTTTAACTGTGGACGACCGCTTTCAGAGCGCTGTTTGTTTATAAACTGACTTGAATGATCGTGTGTGGCTCTAAAACACCTTTCCGCTATGAGATCTTAAAAAGCATATCTGTGATTACCATTCAAATACTGTTATATGATACTATTTTTCAAAAATGGCTCTGAGCAGTATGGGACTTAACAGCTATGGTCATCAGTCCCCTAGAACTTAGAACTACTTAAACCTAACTAAGCTAAGGACAGCACACAACACCCACTCATCACGAGGCAGAGAAAATCCCTGACCCCGCCGGGAATCGTACCTGGGAACCTGGGCGTGGGAAGCGAGAACGCTACCGCACGACCACGAGCTGCGGACTACTATTTTTCAATATCCCTTTATTCTTCAGGCCAATGTCAAGAATAGTAAAAAAATTTTCTCTGAGGATACGTCTTCAGTTGACGCGAAACTGGTCGTGACTTCGAATAAAAATATTTTACAGCCAGTGCGGATCATTCAAAAAATTGGTTCAAATGGCTCTGATCACTATGGGACTTAACTGCTGAGGTCATCAGTCCCCTAGAACTTAGAACTATTTAAACCTAACCAACCTAAGGACAGCACACACATCCATGCCCGAGGCAGGATTCGAACCTGCGACCGCAGTTGTCGCGCGCTTCTAGACTGTAGCGCCTAGAACCGCTCGGCCACCCCGGCCGGCGCGGATCATTCAATTCAAAACTTGAGTTGTGTTTTTAGTAATAAATATCAACGTAACTAAATCAGAATTTCATAGGTAGTAATGCTATTTCTGCTCTAGACCCAGATCTTTTGTCCCGGTCTTCCGAACGGTAATTGCCAAGTCGAGAACTTCCACATCGAGGAGGTCATAAATGCAATGCATTCACGAACCCCGGACCCGAGCCAGCAGCATGAGGTATAAGGAGGCGGGGCAACTCATATTAGTTTCTCGGTGAATGACAAAATGATTCTGAAATTTCCGGAGAAATAGCTCTACATACGCTTGCTAGCTATCGGTAGCCATTACGTATTGTGGCGTTCCTCAAACTAAAACTGAATTAACATGTATGTTTCGTGGGGTTGGATGCGGGTTCTGTTTGCGAAAATCCTTTTCGTCGAGCCGTCTCGGAGTGATGTTGCGTTCCCCCGGGCCCCCGTACCTGTGTCCCGTCAAGGCAAGTTGGCCTGTGGACAGACAGGCCCGACAGCGGGCTAGTTAAACAGCGTCAGCGCACCCCACGTTGCTGCTGGCTAAACAGCCACTGTGGCGTGCAATCCGACCGGTCCCGCTCGCTCTTGTATATTCATGAAGAGGAGGATTTTCGAGCTTGCTGGAAAAATATAAAAAGGAGGCAGGAACGAAGAGTAATTCCACAGAGAGTAAAGATAAAAAGAGAAGGAATGGAAGGAAAAATGTGACTCAGCGTCGTACATGTGGAAAATGGGCCCCGAGTTCCCGCTGTGATGTATTTTTATACATCTCATGAATGGTTAACTCAGAACTACACAATGTTTTCTCTTAACCGAGCTCTGATTCAACTGTGGGGACACACAGTAATTCAAAGGAAACGTAAACATCTCTGAGCTAGTGGCCTGTTATCGCAATTTCTGTCCGTATTGGATTCTTTTGACTGAATCAAAATGATATAGACTTTCATAGTAGGTGGGTAAGCACAGAAGTTGTTCCACGTAGAGCGAAATGTCGGAGGTGACACACGTGGTGAACATCCGAAGCATTTCTTAGTCTTTTTCGATACAGAAATAAGATTGTCAATAAATGAGTTGGTTCAAATGGTTCAAATGGCTCTGAGCACTGTGGGACTCAGCTTCTGAGGTCATCAGTCCCCTAGTAACTCGAACTACTTAAACCTAACTAACCTAAGGACATCACACACATCCATGCCCGAGGCAGGATTCGAACCTTCGACCGTAGCGGGCTCGCGGTTCCAGACTGTAGCGCCTAGAACTGCACGGCCACTCCGGCCGGCCATAAATGAGTGACTGTAACAGATTGTGCTGTACAGTATTCTTAAGACTCTATCTTCTTTTAATACCAAAAATAGTGAAAAAGTAGATTATTAAGTCTATGTAACTCCTCATAATTATCCAACTATTGGAAAGAGAAACTGAACAATGACACACCACGGATTTAGGGAAGTGGAAAGTAGTGGAGATTTACTGAATGTCAATAGAAACTTTTAGAAACAATTATTTCACATCTGTAGCCCAAACATGAATCAAACATTGCTGCAAAGATGAATCGTGTTCTATCATTTTACTCAAACCTTAGCAAAAAGATTGAGTCTCAAAACAATGTCTAGACAAGTATATGTTCGTTTAAATTGTATGTAGAACATCAACTAATAAAAATTACAAGTTAATAAAATAAAAATTTCTTAATCTGTTAACAGTCTTACAAGGGTCGTAAAAATCCCCTTGATCTTTGACCAACTACACTCTAAGCACGCTAGTTTTAAAATAGGGCATAAAATTTATGAAACTTTTGTTGTGATTAGCAAACGCATATAGTCATTTAAAAACCAATTAAAATGTACATTCAACATTTAACTTAAACCTGATAATTAAAGGGTGTTTACTCTATAAGCACCACCCCCCGCTCTCCCCCCCCCCCCCCCTTTGACAGGTCTCTTTCTCAAAAATTCAAACGTTACTCTTTCTCTTTGACTTTAAATGTACAAAACTTCAAAACTGAACATATTATGTGAATTAAAGGAGGAGGAGAGAGAAAATGAACTGATAATATCAGATGCATCGGAACTTTATAGGGAATTGGCAGAAACCAATGAGAACGTGTACCGACCAACTGTAATGTATTGCGAATACGTAGAAAGAAGGATCCTTTATTGTATGATTATATGATAGCGTAACAAACACTGGTAGCAGTTTCTTCTCTAAAATATCTGGGTGTATGTGTACGGAACGATTTGAAGTGGAATGATCACATAAAATTAATTGTTGGTAAGGCGGGTGCCAGGTTGAGATTCATTGGAAGAGTCCTTAGAAAATGTAGTCCATCAACAAAGGAGGTGGCTTACAAAACACTCGTTCGACCTATAGTTGAGTATTGCTCATCAGTGTGGTATCCGTACCAGGTCGGGTTGACACAACAGATGGAGAAGATCCAAGGAAGACCGCCGCGTTTCGTCGCAGGGTTATTTGGTAAGCGAGATAGCGTTACGGAGATGTTTAGCAAACTCAAGTTGCAGCCTCTGCAAAAGAGGCGCTCTACATCGCGGTGTAGCTTGCTGTCCAGGTTTCGAGAGGGTGCGTTTCTGGATGAGGTATCGAATATATTGCTTCCCACTACTTATACCTCCCGAGGAGATCACGATGTCCTTAGGTTTGTTAGGTTTATGTAGTTCTAAGTTCTAGGGGACTGATGACCTCAGACGTTAAGTCCCATAGTGCTCACAAGGGAACCTTCCCATCGCACTCCCCTCAGATTTAGTTATAAGTTGGCACAGTGGATAGGCCTTGAAAAACTGGTCACAGATCAATCGAGAAAACAGGAAGAAGTTGTGTGGAACTATGAAAAAATAAGCAAAATATACAAACTGAGTAGTCCATGTCCAAGATAGGCAACATGAAGGATACGCTGAGGGCGGGAACGCCGTGATCCGGTGGTTAGCGTGAGCAGCTGCGGAACGAGTGGTCCTTGGTTCAAGTCTTCCCTCGAGTGAGATGTCCAATTTTTTATTTTCAGACAATTATCAAAGTTCAGGCACTCACACATAATCAACTTCGCTCTCCAAAATTCCAGGACATGTTCAGGTTTGCTTGGACATATGCAGTATTTGACGGTCTACACACGGAAAAATTTGAAAACGTTAGAAACATGTTTTGACAGAGCACAGGGAAAACTGTGCGACTGTGAAACTGTTGTATTCATTTGTTGCAGTTTATGTCACAAACTCTTACGTTTTCATCACTTTTTTGGGAGTGGTTATCACATCCACAACAAAACCTAAATCGGGCAAGGTAGAAGAATCTTTTTACCCATTCGCCAAGTGCACAAGTTAGGTGGGTCGACAATATATTTCTGTCATGTGACGCACATGCCGTCAACAGTGTCGTATTGAATACATCAGACGTGGTTTCCTGTGGAGGAATCGGTTGACCTATGACCTCGCAATCAAATGCTTTCGGTTCCCATTGGAGAGGCACGCACGGTTTTGCGCTCCGGTCGCAAAACACAGACACTAAACTTATTACAGTGAACAGAGACGTCAATGAACGAACGGACAGATCACAAATTTGCGAAAATAAAAAAAGTAAACTTTTCACTCGAGGGGAGACTTGAACCAAGGCCCTCTCGTTCCGCTGTTGCTCGCGCTAACCACCGGACTACGGCGCTCCGGAGCTGACACTGTCCTGGATGTTGCCTATCTTTCGCATGGACTACTTAGTTGTATATTTTGATTATTTTTTTCATAGTTCCACACAACTTCTTCCTGTTTTCTCGAGTGATCTGTGTTCAGTTTTTCAAGGCCTATCCACTGTGCCATCTTATAACTAAATCTGAGAGGGGTGCGATGGGGAGGTTCCCTTGTCAGAGCCATTTTTTGAGATGAAGAATGCAAAATTAGAGAGATTCGAGCGCGCGCGGAGGCTTTCCTGCTGTCGTTCTTCCCGCGAACCATACGCGACTGGAACAGGAAAGGGAGGTAATGACAGTGGCACGTAAAGTGCCCTCCGCCTCACACCGTTGGGTGGCTTGCGGGTTATAGATGTAGATGCAGATGTAGAATCGCGACTCTAACCTGGGGTCTCCTGTTTAGTAGGCAGTCCCCTAAACAACTGCGCCATCTGGACACAGTGTTTATAGCAAATACACGGACTATCTTGGTACGCTCCCCGGCCGACTCACACTCCAACTTAGCACCACCTATCCGCAGTCCCCATCCGTGTCCTGCATGCTCGCCAATTTTAGATTCTCGCTGGAGGTCGAGCGATGTTGTGCGTGCGCAATGAAGGTCGTGAATTCCTTGCCCATCTAAAGGAATCAGTTACGTGAATGCGTGAAGTCTGTCCTTGCGGACATGTACGAAAGGACAGACACCACGTGTTCACATAAAACTGAACATAATTTATCAGATTACCAATCGTCAGCCACAGTGCGGCTAGAGTCCTACGTCCATGAGAATCAGGTTTTACCAACAATAAATACGTTCGCGAGTCCAATCATGTTGAAAAAACAGTAGCTTCTCTTCAATAAATCTGCCGATTCCCTGGACTCAGGTACCGTCTGTCTTAGCACGTCCTCGCTGATGCCTGGCCAATCCATTCACGCTGATATAGTGTGTGTGTGTGTGTGTGTGTGTGTGTGTGTGTGTGTGTGTGTGTGTGAGAGTGAGTGAGTGAGTGTGTGTGTGTGTGTGTGTGTGTGTGTGTGTGTGTGTGTGTACAGTAATTGTCGCTTGCGCGTACCTGGAGACAGTGTTTCCGCAGAAATCGCCGACATAGTGTAACTGAGGTGTAATAAGGAGAACCAGCCCGCATTCGCCGAGGCAGATGGAAAACCGCCATAAAAACCATTCACTGGCTGGGCGGCACACCGGATCTCGACACTGATCCACCGGGCGGATTCGTGCTGGGGACCAGTACGCCTTCCCGCTCGGAAAGCAGCGCGTCAGACCGCGCGGCTAGCCGGGCTGGCCAGCTGGTATAGGGTAGGCGAGCAGCAGCTAACGGATATAACTTCCGTCCCCGCGCTATCCACTTCGCCACCAGCTGCCGAGTCCATCGTTCTTGCTGCGTATGTCAGTGCCCAGCAGTACAGTACTGCTCGGCCCTCTCTTGGTGACCACAGTTACTTGCAGACAGCCACACTATGCACTTGCTTATCGCTCCGTCCGCAACTCAGTTCCTTCTGCTCCCCCCCCCCCCCCCTCCCCATAACACTTTTATACCGATAATATAGACCAGAAGCTTGCGTCTCTGAAAAACTACGGCTCGATCTCGATGTAGCAAGGCTGATACATCGACACGGCTCAGAAATTATTGTCGTTGTCAGTTCGGAGACTGGTTTGATGCCGCTCTCTGTCCTATTCTATCCTGTGCCAGCCTCTTCACCTACGCATAACTATTACAAACTACGTTCAATTGGCTCCATAAAACAGTCTTTGGAACAGTCTTTGCACCGCGAATGTATGAAGACGTACATCCAACTGAATGTGCTTAATATAACCAAGCCTTGGTCTGTCTGTGTAATTCTTACTTCACACACTTAACTAATCCTTGCTGCTTTAGGGTGTGTTCTGCCAATCGATTGTTTCTTTTAGTTCAGTCGTGCCCTAAGAGCGTTATGATGTTAGTAAAATAGAACTAAAGCGATAAAAACTGTGTCTTGCAGATACCATTGGGAAAACTGTATACGATTTTGTCAAGCAATGAAAACATCACTATACGTCCAGGCACTGAGTCTCTCTTCCATCACCTTGAGCTTTTCAGGACCTTACAGCAGGTCGACCTACTTGAGACAACATAAACTCGAGTCAATGGCATTCAGTGGTCGAACTGGTGGAGCGGTTAGTAACTGGAGGAATGCATATGGTATCAGATGACGCTGTCATATAAAATTGCCATACAGGAGCAATCGAAGCAAGCATCGATATTAATACCAGTTTGTGTATGTGTACCTTGTGACAGTGAAGTGAAATTGAAACATTTGCAAATGAGTCGGTAGCGACAACTGTTTGCCCAGTTGGTCGAAAACAACGTTTACGTGGGTCTGTGTTGATATCGACTCTTCACGTTATATGCCACCAGACAAGACATCACAATGGCCGTTTGGAAACGCTGCTGTTGATGCAGAGCTGGTAGGAGGCGGTGATGTAACGCCTCGATACTGACGTACGACATGTGGTGTGTATGTGCTAGTCGGTTGTAAAGAACCATTACTGTAAGGTGGATCGACATGGAGATGTGACGAAATGACAGAAAGATGCAATCGTGTTTGGATGTACACTTTGTGATCAAAAGTATCCGGACACTCCTAAATACATAGGTTTTTCATATTAGGTGCATTGTGCTGCCACCTACTGCCAGGTACTCCATATCAGCCACCTCAGTAGTCATTAGACATCGTGAGAGAGCGGAATGGGGCGCTCCGCGGAACTCACGGACTTCGAACGTGGTTAGGTGATTGGGTGTCACTTGTGTGATAAGTCTGCACTCGAGATTTCCATACTCTTAAACATCCCTAGATCCACTGTTTCCGATGTGATAGTGAAGTGGAAACGTGAAGGGACACTCACAGCACAAAAGCGTACAGGCCGACCTCGTCTGTTGACTGACAGAGACTGCCGAAATTTGAAGAGGGTAGCAATGTGTAATAGGCAGACATCCATCCAGACCGTCACGCAGCAATTCCAAACTGCATCAGGATCCACTGCAAGTACTATGACAGGTAGGCGGGAGGTGAGAGAACTTGATTTTCGTGGTCGAGCGTCTGCACATAAGCCAGACATCACGCCGGTAAATGCCAAACGACGCCTCGCTTGGTGTAAGGAGCATAAACATTGGACAACTGAACAGTGGAAAAACGTTGTGTGGAGTGACGAATCAGGTACACAATGTGGTGATCCGATGGCAGGGTGTGGGTATGGCGAATGCCCTGTGAACGTCATCTGCCAGCGTGTGTAGTGCCAACAGTAAAATTCGGAGGCGGTGGTGTTATGCTGTGGTCGTGTTTTTGATGGAGGGGGTTTGCACCCATTGTTGTTTTCCTTGTCACTATCATAGCACAGGCTTACATTGGTGTTTTAAGCACCTTCTTGCTTCCCACTGTTGAAGAGTAATTCGGGGATGGCGACTGAATCTTTCAACGCGATCGAGCATCTGTTCATAATGCACGGGCTGTGGTGGAATGGTTACACGACGGTAACATGCTTGTAATGGACTGGCCTGCCGGCCGAAGTGGCCGTGCGGTTAAAGGCGCTGCAGTCTGGAACCGCAAGACCGCTACGGTCGCATGTTCGAATCCTGCCTCGGGCATGGATGTTTGTGATGTCCTTAGGTTAGTTAGGTTTAACTAGTTCTAAGTTCTAGGGGAGTAATGACCTCAGCAGTTGAGTCCCATAGTGCTCAGAGCCATCTGAACCATTTTTTTGGACTGGCCTGCACAGAGTCGTGACCTGAATCCTACAGAATGCCTCTGGGATGTTTTGGAACGCCGACTTCATGCCAGGCCTCACCGACCGACATCGATACCTCTCCTCAGTGGAGCACTCCGTGAAGCCCTCCGGCACGTAATTGAACGTATGCCTATGAGAGTGGAAGTTGTCATCAAGGTTAAGGGTGGGCCGACACCATATTTAATTCCACCATTACTGACGGAGGGCACCACGAGCATGTAAGTCATTTTCAGCCAGATGTCTGGATAGTTTTGATCACATAGTGTACCTATGACCACACTGTAAGTCAAATTGCCCGATTTGTTGGTGTATCATCGCGAACTGTCCGACGTTTGTTCATGGAACTATGCTTTATTCGCAGCCAAGTAACACAGCTTCAGACCAGAACCAAACTACACAGAAACTGGACGGTTCTTGACACGAGGCGTGTAGTGTGGTCAGAAGAGTAGCGATTTTGCTATTTTCAGTGTTTAAAGTACACTGACGGCCTAGCGGATTGTTCAGGCCGGAGGTGATTTTGTGATATTCTAATGGTGTTTTCCGTACTATTGATTGAGCCCATTTGTTCAAGTTACCGTGAAAATGAACCAACATGTTTATTTCAGAAATCTTGGTGACAAGTGTTCCAGTTTCTCCCAAATTTCCATGATAAGTACATGTTCCAGTCACGTTAATGTGAAGATCGCCTATCTTCAGTGTCAAGATGCAATAACCATTCACAGACAGCAGGTGGCAACACTAGCAGTGGAAAGTACAGGGTACTTATAAATGAATATCGGGGTTTTAACGCTTTTTAATATTTATTACATTAAACTTACAGTTATAGATGATATGTCAAATGAAAGAGCAACTAAAACAGTTGTGTTTGGTACCAGTGCCACCTCACTGGCATAGCGAAGTACGCGATTAGTAGAACTTCACTGTCCTCAAGCGCTGGATAGGCCGCAAGGGGCCCAATGACAGGGCTTGCTTTGCATTGGCCTCCACGTTCACCGGGCCTAACGTCATGCGATTTTTTCCTTTGGGGCTTCATCAAGGATCGCGCGTACGTGCCTCCGCTACCAGCGGACCTCCCTGAATTAAGAAACCGGATTGAAGCATCTGTTGCTACTATCATTGAAGGCACACTTATCAACGTTTGGGAAGAACTCGGCTATAGACTTGATTTGTGCCGTATGACAAATGGTGCTCACATTGAACGTTTATAAGGTTCTTGGTAAAACTGAATTGCTCTTTCATTTGACATTTCATTTATAACTGTAAGTTTAATATAATAAATATTATTAAGCGTTCAAACCCCGATATTCATTTATAAACACCCTGTATATAGAGCATGTCGGGTCGCGGAAAACAGTGCAATCGTTATCCTAACGCGGGAACGCAACGATTTATCTAACGTTCAAAAAGGTATGATTATTGGCTTTCGGGCCAAGGGTGCAAGCATTTTCGAAACGGCGAAGTTTGTAAACATTCTCCGTGCCACAGTGGATGAAGTACGTCGTACCCGGCAAAATAGCGCTATCGAAAATCAGCACCGATACAACTGTGGCGCAGCACGTGCTGTGGATGAGAGGGGTAACTTGGGCTTTGGAGATGTGTATAGACCAAAGGATGTTCAACCTTCACACGGCTGACAGCCCAGATAAACCAATGAGCTACCAACTGAAAATTACTCAGTTTTGTGGAACACTCAGTGTAATGTCGATTATTGAAACTGAACTACACTTCTCGAACAATCGTTATATACACACAAAAACAAATAACTTGTGGACGACCATTCATCAAGAGCGTCGGTAAGGTCCGTCGGAGCAGGTCCTAGCTCGGCGGGGAACTGGCTGTTCTGCTGCTGCGCTGGCCTTATAAAGCCGGCGGAGACTGGCGGAGTACTCCAACTCTCCCTGTATCGGTGAGGCGACCTCTGCAGAAAAAGGTTCGGCTTAGTCTCTAGCAAGTTCTGTTTGTTTCTAAGAATTGTTTTCCTCTTGGTTGCGCCTGCAAGTGCTTGTGTGTGTTATATGGTACACAAGGGTGTCTTGAGTGTAGTCTGCCTGGCAGGGGCCGTCAATGGCAGACGTAACACCAATAGTCTCGCCAATAATTTCTCCTGTTCGACCGTACAGCAAACGTTGCCATGTATGGGCCTCAACGGCAGGCGCCAGGTTCATGCAGCCCTGCTGCCTGCCGCTCATCGGCGACGAAGGCTGGAATTTGCACGCCATTACCGCAACTGGACGTCCACTGAGTGGTAACAGCTGGTCTTTTCAGAGGAATCACTTTTTATGCTCCGTGGGATATACGGCCATTGGCCTGCATGGCGCGAAAAGTCTGTAACCGAACACACTGCAACCAGGAGAGAGCGTTATGGTCTGGGGAATGTTTTCGTGGCATTTCCTAGGTGATCTCTTCATTGTGGAAGTCATAACGGACCACCAAAAATAGCCATCTATTCTTGGGGACCATCTACACCCCTACACAAGTTTGATTTTCCTCGGCACGATGGCATCTACCAGCAGGACAATGCAACGTATTACAAGCTTGCAGTGTGCATGCGTGGTTCGAGGAGCAGCAGGATGAGTTTACCGTGATCTTCTGACACTGAACTCCCCGGATTTAAGCACACTCGACAATCTGTGAGACCACCTCGATCAAGCTGTTTGCGCCCTGGATCCTCAACCGAAAAAACCAGCCGGCCACAGCACTGGAGCCGGCTTTGCTCCACAGAACCTCACTGATTCTCTTTCCGCATGTCTCGCCCTGCAAATGGTGGTTCCTCGGGCTTTTGACAGGTGATCACGTTAGTGTGACCGCACAGTGTTGTTCTGCGGACAACAAGTGCACGATTCTGGTTTGAGGAACACCATTGCTCCCTATAGAATCTCGAGTAGCCCTCCAAATCACCCATCTTAATCCCTTAGTAAATGTCTGGAGCTATTTGTTACAGAAAAATAAACGCAACAATCAATTGGTAGCTCCACAGCCTGTAATCATCAAAGGATGGCTTCATCTGGGTACTTGTGGACTCTCTTCCTCCCAGAAATGAGGCCGTTATCAATGCTATCGTTACAGGATCATTTAGTAATCACGAAAGCGTTACGGAGATGATAGATAAACTCTAGTGGAAGACTCTGCAAGAGAGACGCTCAGTAGCTCGGTACGGCCTTCGAGAACATACCTTCACCGAGGAGCCAAGCAGTATATTGCTCCCTCCCACGTATATATCGCGAAGAGACCATGAGGATAAAATCAGAGAGATTAGAGCCCACACAGAGGCATACCGACAATCTTTCTTTCCATGAACAATACAAGACTGGAATAGAAGGGAGAACCGATAGAGGTACTCAAGGTACCCTCCGCCATACACCGTCAGGTGGCTTGCGGAGTTTGGATGTAGATGTAGAGTAGATCGGTATTACGTCGTATTAGCGTCACGCCACAAAGCTGTCAGGATTCGCAACTCTAAGTACTGCTATTTATTTTCGACATACCTTGTAAGCAGAAATTTGATCTTTATGATGTAACTGGCTGAACATTTGTGACACCAACAGTTTATATGCAGAAAGAGAGGTCATACTGTACATGCGCCGTAGCCGTGCGTGACTTGAGTCGGCTTGCCCACTGGTCTGACTAGCGTGTTGAGTTGCTCGCGTGAGAGAATACTAAAGCAAACACACGCAGACCTCTTGTCGTGCTGTAGGGGGAATTATGGTCGCAGATTCTCATTGCTGAAAAAAATTAAAATATTTTCTTGGTTGTCAGATACTCGTGACAGAACCAGGAACACGCCAAAGAGTGCCGACTCCGCAGTTGAGAGCTGTCTTTTGACGTTTCTGCGTCTCTGACACGTCGAATGAAGCCGCTGAAAGTGTAAAACCTTCTGAAGTGCTGTGAAAGAGCCCATATGGCAATAACGGGACACTTGCTTATAAACTGTCACATCAGAGAATCGAGTTTCCGCAGTAGATACATTGGTCTTATTGTTCTTGCTTATTTGTTCGTAGTTAGCCAGTGCAGTATTTTGTCAGTTCATTGTCTGGCTTTACGGGATTTTGGATGCGTGTTTTCATGTGAGGTCTGCTTACATTGGTGCTCAAGCGGTCCAGGTGCGCATTTTTAACAGATATGCTACATTTACACATTTTGTGTAAACTGATATATTAAAAGATGGTGATGTAGAATTCTGCGTGATACTGCTGAAAATGCTCTTTCCCACATCCGTTACTACAAGCTATGTCACCTAACAGTGGCTACAAAACTTCTTTCTCTCATTTAATTCTCATAGCTAATTTTACACTTTACGGTCTTGCGTTGTTGGAGATTTAACAAGATCGGAATCGTTGGAGAAAAACGAAATGTGTCGCCAGTTTAAGAGCAACGTCACGTTTATGTCATGCTTTTAACTTACAGCCGTAATATTTTTTATATTTAATTACGGGCCTAGGTCGCAGATCAGCCGAGAACCTTCTTTTATGAAGGCATCAGGAAGCTTGTACAACGATGGACCAGGTGCGTTGAAACGCAAGAAGACTGTGTCGAAAAATTATGTTCTTGTAAGTTTCCTGTTTGATTACAATAAAATTTTATAGCTACTTTGTGGATAATAATTGACTTACTCGTAACACATAACACAGGGATATGTCATAGTTACAGATCCTGAGAGAATGCCGCTGTAATATATATATTGGAATAGATTTTCCAATACTGCATCACAGAATTTAAATTATTAGAAAACATTTCCGAAATTCTACATTAATTTGAATAACGACAACTGTTGATACGAAGTGCACATGTCATAGCTAGCCTTAAGGCTGCACTTTGAAACACCACTAGTAGGCCGGCCGGAGTGGCGCTACAGTCTGGAGCCGAGCGACCGCTACGGTCGCAGGTTCGAATCCTGCCTCGGGCATGGATGTGTCTGATGTCCTTAGGTTAGTTAGGTTTCATTAGTTCTATGTTCTAGGAGACTGATGACCTCAGAAGTTAAGCCGCATAGTGCTCAGAGCCATTTGAACCATTTTTGAACCACTAGTAGTGTAGCTGTAGGACTTCTGATCCATTTGGGAATGCAAAGAATCCAATCAAGTGACCACTACGGAATGGAATGACATAACGTCTCAAGCCACACCTTTGAATCTATAGCTTGATAATCCATCCCTCCTTGTAACTGACGTCATCAGGTGAACAGCTATGCCCTCTTCCACTGCTCCTCTTTGCGTATTAAGTGCCCAGACTGGAACTCGAAAGCGAACCAACAAATTCTATAATAGGTTCACCATTAAATTCGTCTTTCATTAACCCAACCTTTTTTAGCGTTGTAGCATTATATCTGTTATTTGATAAGGATCCTCAATCATCGAACACTGTATGGATATCATTCCTGTGTCCTCATAGATTCGTATCGTTATCTATGTCTGTGTAGCCCAGTTTTACATGATTTGGCAAAAACTTGTTTAATATGTATACGTACTGAAAGTAGATAAGACGCGTTTTCCAAATGTCCAAAATGACCATTCTGCCTCACTGTGTTTATCAAAGACAACATCAGACCCCGCTCAATTCATAGGAATAAAATTTTCGTTAAAATCAACAGTCCTTTGAAAATTTTCTTTCGCAATTAATGCAGCTGCCAAATTTGTCTTCCCAGGATGCTGGTAGTCTTACGGCCCACATCTTTCGCACTTTTTCATGATTTTTCCGAATTTACCAGTTTGAAAAAGATTTTCTTAAAATAATTTCTTGTACTCATGCGTTTTCTGCAATAATCCCAATGATCCAGCTAGGTTGTTCGAGGTGAAATTCGATGTCTTCTTTAAATCCAATTTATATTGCAGACACTGTTTCGGATTTCTGTAACAAATGACATCGTGTTTTAGCATATAAGACTGAAATTACTCTTTCCAGAATTTAGATCAGTCATCAGTTGCAAATAAATTATTATCAGGCTTGACCGGTATCGACAAATTAATTTGTCACCTTCAGAAGCTTAGTAGTGGTTTAGCAGATGTCAATATATTCTTCATAGAAGTATCATGTCACGGTATGTCCTGAGATGTGTGTGTTGTATGTGATTATTGTAAACACAGTTTGACAGTTTACAGTAACTGACTCACATATTAAGCTTCTGAAGATGATGAATTAATTTGGCGAAACTGGTAAAAAATCATAAAAATTTATTTGCGACTGATGACTGAATTTTATCCAGAAACTATAGTTGCTAGAAATTACAGCCATGAATAAAATAATAACACTTGGGATATTTGGAGTCTACTTCTGAACTGCACCATACGTTAAAATCGTCTGGTACGTTTCCACATCAAAAGTCCGGAGAAAGGCATTCCAAATAGAACAATGGAAGGTACTGCAACATAGCCCAACTTTATACGTTATTCACATCAAGATGACTGATGTAAGATTCATCAATTTTGTTACCTAAATTTGCCATAAATCTGTAGTTGACAGCTGCATGATAGCAAGAGCAGTGGACAATATCGTTTCTAATGCCTCTTTTAACAAACTGGTGTTCTTAAACATCACTAATAAGCAGCAATTTCTGTTTAGCGATTTTTAGTAGAGCCTCTTCATTTTTTTTTCAAAAAAGTGAGTATGTCTCAGTTCTGCACGGAACGGTATGTTGACAGAGTTTAATTTGTTTGTACATTTATTATACTTACATATATACTCCATATAGTTATGTACAGGATATAAACGTACCAGAATTGAATACTTAAAACATACATTGTCATATGGCTGAACATTTATTGCTGCGTGTTTATATGCTACCACTTCGGACAGTTTCGTTTACACAATGCATAAAAGTCCTTATTTTCATCCACACTGACATACAGATGTACTATTTCGTTCAATTTACAGCCGTAATCTCTCTCTTGAAAAGTCTCAGGTTTTTAGTGTCTTTAGCTGGGGACCACTCTCGCTAATTTCGAACGTAATTAATCTCACATTTTTTGTATTGAGGTACACATGATTTTTTTTGCGTGTCTCGAGCATGAGAAACCTGAGACTTGCGAAACCTGATTTTAAAAGATTGCTTAATTAGGTGAAATCTGATCTCAAAAAAAGTGAAAACAGGCATCCTAAAAATGTCTAGGCTCCTTTAAACCAACTTTATTAGTTATCATATCTGTACATATTCGGCATCTTGCAGAGTCAATAGCAAGTCGTTCATATCATCTAAATTTATGCATTTTCGTACCCATTTCCCCATTATTGCTAATACAACAGTATTACTGGATTAGTCTCAGTCAGCAACGACGACGTTCACAATGTTCAGCCTACTGGGAGAGTTTCTGTTGGAGGTCACCTCATTCTTCATAATGAAATGATAATTAAAAAAAGATCCTAAACTGTTGACAAGCGTTGATATACATCAATGGGGCAGTTGAAAATGTGTGCCGCGACCTGGACTCGAACGCGGGATCTCTTGCTTACATGATAGACGCTCTATCCTTCTGAGCTACCGAGGGCACAGAGAATAGAGCGACTGGGGGGATTTATCCCTTGCACGCTCCCCGTGAGACTCACATTTCCAACTTAATGTCCACACACTACATTCATAGTGCCCCTGCCCATTACACTGATAACTCGCGGCAGACAATCTTACCGAGTCCCATAAGAGATCGGGCAATGCATGTGCATCCAGCACAGAAGAAGAAGGTCAACGGCCGGTTAGCCTTAACTATATATGAAGATGGTATCTGTTCTTTCGGACATGTCCGACGTGAATGTCACACAACAAATACCATCTTCATATATTATACTTCATAGGTCAGGTACGAGCAGTTGCGGTCCTTCGTCTGCTGAAAACTCCCTAATGCCTGTCAATCGATCGGCTGTATTTTAGACAGGCACTGCTCTGTCTCCAGCAGCTTGCAGATTCTACTACACTGAATGAGAAAAATAATGTCCTAGGAAAGATAATGTAGTTGCGTTGTATAAAATGGCAATGTATGAATAGACAGGAAAATATATAGCAAATGACTGAAGGAAAAAAAGAGAAAACTGGAAAAGATTTTGTGAACGATCTGCATTAGCAGAAACAGTTTAGGTCAAGCAGTAGTGAAATACGTGACGTATATGTCAAACTTACATTATTTGGAGAGTTACCACACATCTCAAAATTTCCTGACGATCGATTATTTGGATGTACATTCTACAACACTGAATCAGAAAAAAAACCTATCTTTGTTAGAGCAAGTAATCAGTAAGAGAAAAGATATAAGGTTGTTAATAGCAGTATATATTAGACTTACAGTTTCTGGAATGTAATAAAAAAGAAGATTAAGAAGAATTAGAAAGCATTTAAAAGATAGCTCTGATGGGTCAGCATCAACACTTCGCCATAAGAGTATGCTACCATTTTTACAACCCACTTCCAGCTCTCAACAATTGCTGACGTCTGTACATGAGCACTGATGCTATTTCATATTTCACTGACTCGACAAGTCCAAAAAATTTGAATCTTACAAAAAAGCGTTGTCAGCGAATTCAGGTTCGCCAGAGCGTAATCGGTATGCGTGTCGCATTGTGCCGTTTGGATGCCACAGCAAGGTATGACTTGTCAGAAGAAGCAGAATGTTCGGTAAGCGAGTTCGTTCTTGCCAGTGCCTAATCGACGTGTATTTCACATTACGCCAAACTTAATGTCAAATGCAGTGTTGAAAAAAGCATGAGGTGCCCAATATTTCCCAAAATGATTTATACAGACATCAAGCATTATTTCATTAACCATCATATCATTAAACTACATCCATAAGATGGTTGATGATTATGGTAAATAATAGAAAATTACTAAAATGTCCAGCAAATCATTTTCAAAACTTTGAAAACAACACAAAATTCAGATCGTTAGAAAACTTCTAACGTGACGCAAAATTCGACACTTTTTAACAGGCTACGTTACTGCTTGTCAGCGGTGTGGCGTGGCAGTGGGCGGCATGTATGTCTCACATAATCTAAGCTGTACCTACATTAACTCTCTTGTTTCAAAGTTGCCACAGCGATCTCACTTCAGTGGTGACTCTTATTGCCATCAAGCAAACCGCTCAATAACAGATGCCTGTTTACTGGAAAGGTTTCTTCATGATTAATTACAAATATCCCTACGTATACATGAGATATAATCCTAGTTTAAAGACGTTATTACCAATATAAAACACTGAAGTATGCAAACTATCGCCTGTGACATTTATATCAAGATGGCATACCTCAGTTGATATCGGTTAATCGTGTTGGTGTGTCTGCAAATCCATGTCTTATCGTTCCCAGACACCACCGGTTAGGCGCTGTACCATATCCATTATTCAGACTATATATTTTGCGGTTCCACCATACAGTGCTTATAGCATCACCTGTGATACATATCTATTTCAGAATTTCATAATAAATTTTTCTGTTACCAATTACGAGAGCTATAAATGCCTGAAAAATACAATGCACTGAAACCAATACAGGAGAATTAACAGTGTAATAAATACTTAAAAACAGTGCAATACATAGGTTCTCTTTATTGTGTGTGGAACATTGTAAGTTCCCGCTGAGAACGTTTTTCCACTGCAGCAAATCCACAACGCGTCTCTTGCATTGTGTTTTCAGTAGGAACAATGAAGAAATTTTTTCCACTCGATAATTTGGTGCTGTTGGTAAAGACTGTTTTTGATGTTTTATCAACAGTTATTCACATATTGTCTTTGTGTCCATTCATTTAATCCCTTAAAACGTTCGGATTTTTGACACGATGCAACATATGCAATATTTCCTTCATAGTTTCACTTTAGCTATGAAAGTGATATACGAGAAAATAAAAACATATGATCTACTACGAGCTTTCTTATTAAAGGCATATTCAGTCGGTAAGCAAATTATGCGATGTGTAAAAAAAAGGACTATTTTTACTTAACTGTCCTGTATTGTAATGTAGGATATAAAGGTTGACCGTTTTGTCAAATTGTGCCAATGAGTACCGTGGAATGAGTTTCATTAGATTGCCGCGAAATATCATACTCTGTAAAGATGAGAGAGAGAAAATCTCTGCCACTAGAATAGTCGTCGGTTGTTGAGGTTCAGGTCAGATCTGATATTAACCTGTAGATGACAGATATTATTTGTAGCTTATGTGGATAAATATCATTGGGACAGAAATACGAAAGAATACCAAAATGGCGGATGCTCCATCAGCTTCTCAAAATGTCATAGCTATCTCAAGCACCATATACCAACCATCAATTAATAAAACCTACCCGTTAATAATGGAAAGGTGCGCAGTGTAAGCAAGACTAGATTTTAAATGATGGAACTTCTGACGTGAGCAGATGCAAATTATGAGCGACATAGAACCTGGCAAATTAGAATTTTAGGAGCATAAAAAGAATGTATTAGACTACCGAACACTTAACTGCAGTGTTTGACAGTCATGGTGACACTCATACTACGTCAAAACCCGTCTCTCAGTGCTAGTTCAATATTCATAATTTTACACATATTTCGGCTGTTACTATGGAAAGGAACAGGTAAACTAAATTATTGCTGAATGGAGTTTTCAGTTAATGCATTAGTTTTTGTTTTACGCTATGGCATTAAATACAGACACTACGCATGTGTTTTGAGCATCTTATGCGTTCATACTAAAAGTATTATGTATTTTGATGAATATTAATACAGAAAATCTTTGTTTTGACGTAAAGTTGAATTTTTTCATTCAGAATGAGAGGTCTGTAAACATATTTGTATATTACAGTAAGCAAATTACATATGTTTTGCACACATGCAATTACTTTTCATCCCAAAACACCTACTTAGGCAGGAAATTTAACGTTTTATGTGAATTAAAGTGGCACTTATATTGCAGGTTGCTAGCTATATTTGGTCGTTGCGCAGTAAAGCTAAACAAACTGATCATATGTAGGTAACATCTATTTCAACAGGAGGAGGAAGTGTCATGTCAGTTAAACGATGTAAACACTTCTCACGGGTTAGGCTTTATGCCTGTTCCGACTGGCTGGCTGTTGGCTACAAGGAAGTACTAGGAGTGATTTCTGATTGTGGGATATGTGATCTGCATGTCACCGATCCCTCCAGCCTTTATTGTCAGTAGCAGAATCCTGATGATACCGCTGCTTCTTTATTCAAGCAGCTTCTCAAACTGACGTCACAAGGCTTGAGTTGACCCTATATTAGACATCCCCACGTCAGAAAAAATCTGAGAAGAATCTGCTGCAAATAAAATATTGCCTTTTTATTCATGTTCTAAATCATTTTCATCATAATATTCATCTGTCTATATTTTGAAAGTTAAGTAGCTTGTTTGTATTTGCGGCCAGTAGATGTCACTCCTACTGTAATGTTCACCTGCCCGTAATTGCTAATGCGGGCGCCTCAGTCTGAAGCTACCTGTAGCTCGACATGTGTGAGCATCCCATAGTGGCTTGCCTTCCATGTATTCTATTTTAAAATTTTGTGACAAAAGCTTTATCGCTTGATATTTATTTTATAAGTGCCAAGTAAGTACTGTTTCTTTCTTGTACTATTAGTCAGTACTTCCACTTAAAAAATTTTTTTTCCTATAATTTTGTACTTATGTTATATGCCAGTTTCAGTGTTTTACTTCTGATGATGGCACTCACAGTAGTGCCGAAACCTAGGTCAAAAGACTTCTTTTTTGCGACCGAGGGTTGTTATTGTTTTAATTTTACTTTGTAAACGGTCGCTTATCACGCCGCCGTTTTCAAAACTTTAAGATTGCTGCCTGCCCAAGCATCCAAGGCTGCCTCTAAATATAAGGATTTAAAGAAGAAACTGCTAAGTACAGGTATGGCCTTTCAGTGTAATAAGCAATGTGAAAATGGGGCTAGTCCCTAATTATGTGAAAGCTTATATTTTAAGAAAGATCCCAAGGTTTTTAGACCTGTAGTGAAAAATCTCATTTCTGATCATATTAAAAAGCTGTATGCTATAAAAGATGTTCTCAATGATGAGGCAAATTATCTATATTTAGAGCTCACAAATATCTTCCATATCAATTATAATTTTAACGTTGATGATTTCTAGATACAGATGAACGTACATTAAGAAATTTGTAAACAAGGCATATTGCGTAAGCACGAAAACGTTCTCAAAGTACTTTTAAGAAAGGTAGTCATGTATTTTATAAAAGATTTTAAATTAACACTGTAAGTAGGCTGTTTAGGTTTTTTTATTGGTAACGCCACCTCTGTATGAAAATCACTGGCTGTGCTGTGTGCAGTCTGTGGCTAGTTTGCATTGTTGTCTGCCATTGTAGTGTTGGGCAGCGGCAGCTGGATGTGAACAGCGCGTAGCGTTGCGCAGTTGGAGGTGAGCCGCCAGCAGTGGTGGATGTGGGGAGAGAGATGGCAGAGTTTTGAAATTTGTCATGAACTGCTATATTTATATATGATGATATCAAGGTAAATACATTGTTTGTTCTCTATTAATATCTTTCATTTGCTAACTATCCCTATCAGTAGTTAGTGCCTTCCATAGTTTGAATCTTTTCTTTAGCTGGCAGTAGTGGCGCTCGCTGTATTGCAGTAGCTTGAGCAGCGAAGATTTTTGTGAGGTAAGTGATTTGTGAAAGGTATAGTTTAATGTTAGTCAGGGCCATTCTTTTGTAGGGAATTTTGAAAGTCAGATTGCGTTGCGCTAACAAAATATTGTGTGTCAGTTTAAGCACAGTCATGTATAATTGTTCTAAGGGGACGTTTCAAGACTAACATTACTTTTACACAGATGAAACTGTCTTACTTGAAAAAGGCCTTAAGTACAATGTCATGCCCAACTTGGCACACAAAAATGTAACAGAAAAGATGCTTGTCGGCTTAAAAATTGGTCTTGATTGTATAAAAACAGAATTCATGTCGTACTAGAGTTGCCTTTGACGTAGCTAACGTTCTCACTAAAAACACGCCCGTTTTCGAAATGTTACGCTTAACGTTGGTTAAATCATTTAATAATAAACTTAAAGAAGCTGATGCTTTAATAACTAAGTCTGACAAAGATTGCTCTTTGGTTATTGCCTACAATTCTGGATACATTTCTAAAACCCTAGATTTTTTAACGGAAATAATATTTTGGAACTGCATGAGGATCCGACACCGGAATTACAAAAACAAGTCAGGCCAGCTATCAATGACGCAAAATTTTTAATCAAACTTTTTCATAAGAAAACGGTTGTTAACATGAACCATCAGCCCCCAAAACTTCGTTCTCAATTCAAAATTCACCAACCTAACCATCCGATACGCCCGATTTCAAATAGTATGAATAGCGCGTACCATGATTTAGCGAAATTTCCGCATGAAACTTGGAAAAAGTCATTCGTCTTCGAGAACAATTATTCCATCCACAATAGTCATGCCTTAGTTTATAAAATGAAAGCTTTACAATGCAGGCCAGATACCAAGTTGTTTTCATAGACATCAAAAATCTTTATACGAGGGTTGGAACTTTAATAGTGGCAACTATTTATTTACAGCTCGTACAAAGTGGATACGTGTTTCAAAGTTTTACTGACCTTCAGAGTAGTCACCAGCATTGTGTATAACACGATGTCAGTGATGTGGAAGTCGTAGGATACTCTTAGCAGTGCCAGTTGTGTTGACAGTTCGAGCGATCTGGGCTATTGCCCGATGAAATTGTAGCAGTTCTGAAGCGAATTCCGTGAAGTGTTCCCTTCAGTTTAGAAATCGAGTTGAAACTACGAGAGCTTATGTCAGGGGAGTTCAGTAGGTGGTATAGCCCCGTGCTAGTAGTGCCAAAACGTAGGCCAAATGACTTCTTATATGCGACCGAGGGCTTTTATTGCTTTAATTTTACTTTGTAAACGGTCGCTGATCACGCAGCCATGTTCAGAACTTTAAAATCTGAGAAGGTATCAGGAACTAACCCAGGTCCTTTTGCACGGAAGGGAGCGACGCTAACCATTCGGCTATGGAAACCTTTAACAGTAAAACAATGCAGCAATATTTTGGTGGTCTTTTCCTGCAAAGGGAGAAATGGTCAGTGTAATAGAAAGAGAGGAATCAGAGCTAACATCAAAATACACTCCTGGAAATGGAAAAAAGAACACATTGACACCGGTGTTTCAGACCCACCATACTTGCTCCGGACACTGCGAGAGGGCTGTACAAGCAATGATCACACGCACGGTACAGCGGACACACCAGGAACCGCGGTGTTGGCCGTCGAATGGCGCTAGCTGCGCAGCATTTGTGCACCGCCGCCGTCAGTGTCAGCCAGTTTGCCGTGGCATACGAAGCTCCATCGCAGTCTTTAACACTGGTAGCATGCCGCGACAGCGTGGACGTGAACCATATGTGCAGTTGACGGACTTTGAGCGAGGGCGTATAGTGGGCATGCGGGAGGCCGGGTGGACGTACCGCCGAATTGCTCAACACGTGGGGCGTGAGGTCTCCACAGTACATCGATGTTGTCGCCAGTGGTCGGCGGAAGGTGCACGTGCCCGTCGACCTGGGACCGGACCGCAGCGACGCACGGATGCACGCCATGACCGTAGGATCCTACGCAGTGCCGTAGGGGACCGCACCGCCACTTCCCAGCAAACTAGGGACACTGTTGCTCCTGGGGTATCGGCGAGGACCATTCGCAACCGTCTCCATGAAGCTGGGCTACGGTCCCGCACACCGTTAGGCCGTCTTCCGCTCACGCCCCAACATCGTGCAGCCCGCCTCCAGTGGTGTCGCGACAGGCGTGAATGGAGGGACGAATGAAGACGTGTCGTCTTCAGCGATGAGAGTCGCTTCTGCCTTGGTGCCAATGATGGTCGTATGCGTGTTTGGCGCCGTGCAGGTGAGCGCCACAATCAGGACTGCATACGACGGAGGCACACAGGGCCAACACCCGGCATCATGGTGTGGGGAGCGGTCTCCTACACTGGCCGTACACCACTGGTGATCGTCGAGGAGACACTGAATAGTGCACGGTACATCCAAACCGTCATCGAACCCATCGTTCGACCATTCCTAGACCGGCAAGGGAACTTGCTGTTCCAACAGGACAATGCACGTCCGCATGTATCCCGTGCCACCCAACGTGCTCTAGAAGGTGTAAGTCAACTACCCTGGCCAGCAAGATCTCCGGATCTGTCCCCCATTGAGCATGTTTGGGACTGGATGAAGCGTCGTCTCACGCGGTCTGCACGTCCAGCATGAACGCTGGTCCAACTGAGGCGCCAGGTGGAAATGGCATGGCAAGCCGTTCCACAGGACTACATCCAGCATCTCTATGATCGTCTCCATGGGAGAATAGCAGCCTGCATTGCTGCGAAAGGTGGATATACACTGTACTAGTGCCGACATTGTGCATGCTCTGTTGCCTGCGTCTATGTGCGTGTGGTTCTGTCAGTGTGATCATGTGATGTATCTGACCCCAGGAATGTGTCAATAAAGTTTCCCCTTCCTGGGACAATGAATTCACGGTGTTCTTATTTCAATTTCCAGGAGTGTAGTTAGGTTTTTAAAATGTGCTTTGTTCACTTTGTTCCACGTGCTATCCATGGGGTGGAAGGGTCGAGAAACACCTGTGAATTCTGTGCCACGCTCTTGGGTGTGAACTGCAGTGCAGTTTGCTATATTCATTTGGTACAGCGATGTATGAAGTAAACTGTCACAATTCTGTTTACTTGTCTGTAACTAAGAATACTATCAGGAATCCTAGAAGATCTGTTACAACAATAAATTGTGATGCAAGATTCGATGCTTTTGGTTAACACCACAGATTTTGAGACAGAATTCACTGATTTTTTCTTAGAATTTGAAAACTTTAAGTCTTTAGTACTGCTCCCATGTTCCCACAGGAAACGTTGACTTCGATCTAAACTTGGGGTATCAGAAATACTATCGTTGCCCAATAATCATGCATTCCACCCCACGCGCAGCGGTCGGAAATGGTTGCTGGGGTGCGGTAGCTGCTGCCGATGCCAGCCTCGCACTTTGACAGCGACCACCACTGATGGACGAACAGACGCCACATCGCGGCTCTGCATGGCGAGTCTGCTGGTGTGGCACTGTGTGTAGCAGTCACGCAACCTACTGCAGATGCTCACATAACTGAGATAAAACGTCGAAATATGTATAAAACAATAGCCCAACCCTAGAACAAAATGCTAGCTTCCGTCCCTATCCCACTACACGAAGCGGCAGTAACACCGTAGCTAATATTTAAATAGAAACGACCTGATTTGGACAATTTACGGTTAAGTAACTATTTTACTGTTCTTGTAGAAGAACGCGGTATTAAGCTGCTTTTTATAACACTATGGTGATGCTAAGCGTTTATAATACTAACAAGCAATATTTTGTTCAGCAGTGTGTTCACTGGGATTATGGGACTACCATAGAATGCATCTAGAAGTTGGAGAGCAATTTGCAGGGTTTTAAAAATGATGGAAACGCTATATTTAATTACTATTCGTTTCTTAAAGTGTGTAACATGCGTGTAAACTACATGTAAATCGATTACACAGTCTCCAACACTATTTACATTGCGGTTAACATTTTACAGATTTTGTATACAGAGCCTAAGCAACGCCATTATTTCGCGAATGGTGGTTAAAGCTTAACAAAAGAAGACTGATTAGGAAGTATTACAAAGTGTGAGTGTCCCATACAGGAGTCGTTGACTGGCGGGTGAGGCATCCCTGGATACGGTAGCCCTTACGAAATGCGTTCCGCATGGAATTTCGGGTCACAGATCAATGCATCACACAATGTAAGGCATATAAAGCGCATACTGTAGAATGTCTTTTCCATAGCAAGTATCACACGAATCGAAGTAACTCATTCCAACTTCATTATTTACGGAGCATAGTCACATGACACACTGGTTCCTTAGCCTACAACGGTAGTAATGACCCAATTTTCAAAGAAACAAGGTGATCCGAACTTTTTTAAACATGCACTTATATCTGTTATGTAGCAGTTTCCATGCAGCATACAACAACACAACTAAAATTTGCAAATCCCCACCGCTATGCGAATGTGATGATAAAGTGTGTATTAAAAATTATCTCCCTTAGTGATTATTAACTGCAAAATAACATAATTTATGACAAATAGGCTCTATTTTTCTTAACATATAATTACGACAACTTAATAGTTTTGCACTTCCATGTTCAGTCGTATAGTTCAACAGAATATGAAGAAGCCTTTTTAGTGTCTCACACTGAAGTACACATCTTCCTCTAAGATACTATGTTTACATTACAGTCACACAGCTTCTGCTTCAAGTTCCAGTTACTTACTCTGTATACTGTTTCTTCTGAGTGTGCCGACACGTCTCTGCGTAAGTCGCTTCATTGACTTCTAGGGCTGACACCCTCTTTTAAATTTCTGAACAGCATCGCTTATGTGTCGATTCAAACTCACAGAAAGACCATCAGCTGAGTGATATATCTGGCAGCCTTACTGCTATTTCAATACTAAATTACCACATCTGAACTATATTTCGTATCTAAATGAACTTTCACATTAGCTAGTGACTTATTGAGTGTTTAACTTGAGAAGAAAAGCATTCATAATATACACTACTGGCCATTAAAATTGCTACACCAAGAAAAAATGCAGATGATAAACGGGTATTCATTGGACAAATATATTATACTAGAACTGACATATGATTATATTTTCACGCAATTTGGGTGCATAGATTCTGAGATATCCGTACCCAGAACATCCATCCACCTCTTGCTGTAATAACGGCCTTGATACGCCTGAGCATTGAGTCAAACAGAGCTTGGATGGCGATGGCGTGTATAGTTACAGCTGCCCATTCAACACGATACCACAGTTCATCAAAAGTAGTGACTGGCGTATTGTGACGCGGCAGTTGCTCGGCCACCATTGACCAGACGTTTTCAATTGGTGAGAGATCTGGAAAATGTGCTGGCCAGGGCAGCAGTCCAACATTTTCTCTATCCAGAAAGGGCTGTACAGGACCTGCAACATGCGGTCGTGCATTATCCTGCTGACATGTAGGGTTTCGCCGGCCGAAGTGGCCGTGTGGTTAAAGGCGCTGCAGTCTGGAACCGCAAGACCGCTACGGTCGCAGGTTCGAATCCTGCCTCGGGCGTGGATGTTTGTGATGTCCTTAGGTTAGTTAGGTTTAACTAGTTCTAAGTTCTAGGGGACTAATGACCTCAGCAGTTGAGTCCCATAGTGCTCAGAGCCATTTGAACCATGTAGGGTTTCGTAGGGATCGAATGAAGGGTAGAGCCACGGGTCGTAACACATCTGAAATATAACGTCCACTGTTCAAAGTGCCGTCAATGCGAACAAGAGGTGACCGAGACATGTAACCAATGGCACCCCATACCATCACGCCAGTATGGCAATGACGAATACATGCTTCCAACGTCCGTTCACCGCTATGTCGCCAAACACGGATGCGACCATCATGATGCTGTAAACAGAACCTGGATTCATCCGAAAAAATGGCGTTTTGCCTTTCGTGCGCCCAGGTTCGTCGTCGAGTACACCATCGCAGGCGCTCCTGTCTGTGATGCGGCGTCAAGGGTAACCGCACCCGTGGCCTCTGAGCTGATAGTCCATGCTGCTGCAAACGTCGTCGAACTGTTCGTGCAGATGGTTGTTGTCTTTCAAACGTCCCCATCTGTTGACTCAGCGATCGAGACGTCGCTTCACGATCCGTTACAGCCATGCGGATAAGATGCCTGTCATCTCGACTGCTAGTGATATGAGGCCGTTGGGATCTAGCACGGCGTTCCGTATTACCCTCCTGAACCTACCGATTCCATATTCAGCTAACAGCCATTGGATCTCGACCAACGCGAGCAGCAATGTCGCGATACGATATGCCGAAATCGCGATAGGCTACAATCCGACCTTTATCAAAGTCGGAAACGTGGTGGTACGCATTTCTCCTCCTTACACGAGGCATCACAACAACGTTTCAGCAGGCAACGTCGGTCAACTGCTGTTTGTGTATGAGAAATCGGTTGGAAACATTCCTCATGTCAGCACGTTGTAGGTGTCGCCACCGGCGCCAACCTTGTGTAAATGGTCTGAAAAGCGAATCATTTGCATATCACAGCATCTTCTTCCTGTCGGTTAAATTTCGCGTCTGTAGCACGTCATCTTCGTGGTGAAGCAATTTTAATGGCCGGTAGTGTATTTGCGTTGTCACTCTATGTTTGCCTTGTTTCGTCTCTGTGGTTGTCTTCTTCGAAGCGTGTTGCCGTCTGCTGGTTTCTATACGTCTTTGAACTCGAGGTAAGTTTCCCTAAAGGTAGGGACAGCTTAGCCAACTTTTGTGTGTAGCAAAGAGGAAATCTTCTGGGCCAGAGTGACACCAACGAGCAATGGTTTGTCGGTTTTCCGGGTACAATGTGCATATTCAGAAATTAAGAAATTCAACCTTCAGTTGCAAGGTAAAATTTTATTAGTTAACTTAGGTTTCGATGCCAATAATGGTAACTTCTTCAGAACAAAAATTAAATTATTTTGAGGGCCAAACGTTGGCCATATCACAGAATCAAATTAAAACACATTAAAGACGCATAGTCATAAGATTATGTCTGTCAAAACTAAAAACGTTAAGGCAAACGTAGGCGAAGCTACGCCAGCCTAGGTAAACTAATAAAGTTTTACCTTGCAACTGAAGACTGAATTTCTTAATTTCTGAACAATTCACTATTGGTGAAGTGCTGCACTATGTTAAAGATTTGTAAATATGCATATTGTCTGGTGCGCTAGCTTCCAGCTCGAGGTAGGGACTGTGGGTGAACAGCGGGCAGCCTCCTTACTAATCTCGGAATCGTGGAACAGGAAATGCCTAGTTTTAGTCCGGAGGGTCTATGTGTCAGTTTCAGCTTAACTGTGTCCTTAATACTCCTTAGTAGGTTTCATCTGTCACAGGATAGCTCGGGATACCTTGCGTAGGCAGAAATTAAGAATAATTTCACGATTCTGGGAATTTATAGCAGTGTCTTATTTGTTCTCTATAACTTTTTGACTGTGCGGCTCGAGGCCACATGGATCTATGAGTGTGACTAGATTCATATACAAATTGTGTAACTAATATAAACAGTGCGTATGGTTTTTACATTCAGTAGATATATTAAGAAAAAGGCCACTGTGTTTTGTGCAGATTTGAGAGTGTTTTCTACATGCGTGGCTAGCAGCCGTTGCGACGTGTTTTGTTCGTGAGATTGCGCTTTAGTATTCCTTGCTAGCAATTGAACCAGTGTCCTTGCGTAGCTAAATTCTCGGGTTTTGTTGTAAGGTTTCGGGATGTTTCTTGTCATGAATATTTGTTATATTTTATTACTTTGTAGTGGATAATTACGTGGTTATTATTGATTTTCGGTGACGCCTACATTTTAGAAGAATGACCCACAAGACATATTGCCCATTCATAGTTCTTAATTGAAATCTCACGTAATTTTTTTTATAAATTTGGAAATAAATTTCTGTTAACATATTCGACCATCAAGGCTAGTTTCTGTAACTCATTTTGGAACTTGTTTCCCTTATTAAATTAGTAAACGACTTTTTCCTCTGTGATGAACTGTTAGTGTGAATGCGTGCGTGTGTAACCCGACTTTCTCATGGAACTCCCGATTTCAAATAATCGTGTTATTCATGTACGCGTTTCAGGCCTTTTTAACAACAATAATAAGTCCCAATACTCCATGGTAGGTTAAGGTTTGTTGTTCGTGTGCTTTCCTTTTAAAGATTTAATCATGAAATATATGTATAATAAAAGCTATTCCTAATGTTCAATATATCACCTGCTATATATCCTGTTCCCTGTCGAGCCTCTTCCAGGCCACCTTAGCTCACACTTTAATGATTTTTAGTATGTTGAAGGGCATTTCCCAAGCTGATTCTCCTGCAGAATTAATCAAGAATTATCAAGATAATGAAAATTTCATTAATTTTCCCAGAATTGAGGCCTATCCGCAAATTTTTTTCTTTACAAGAATGCATTCAGGGTAATTAAGTGGTAAGTCAATTCAGGTGGCGACCCATGATATCTTCCGTAATAAAGTACTAATTTAAATTCACATAATAATATACCAGGTTACGTAAGACAATAATTTTCCTTCAGTCAACCTAACTATGTAAATAAATAGGTACATCATAGTGTCTATATCAGTGTCACATTTCTAAAGTGGGAACTGCAAAGTATTCAGACATGGTTGTAGGCTACGAAATTTAACTGTTATATTACGGAGGGTTTGTTGTGTACCGGAAACGGTTATTTTCCAGCCCTCTGCTGCTTCGAGTCGTTCGTGGGTTAGTGGAGTTTAAAGTTGGCTCTTCCCAATATATTTTAACTGCGCTCTGGTAGCCAGTTCTCACATGGAAAAGCGGTTGTTAAACTGTTGTCACATAGGAAAGAGCTTGTTAACAGATGACACGGAACAGTAGACAACATATTCCACATGATCAATACAAACAACAGTAAAAACACCCCTTCGCCTTTGCGTGCCAAGCAAGCGCGTAAGGCAGTACCGAAGTTGGAATGTAGATAGATAGCATTGTGTTCTCTTCTCTGCAGATTGCAAGATACGCATTATTGGCGAAGAGCGAGGAAGCGACCAGGTACCAATTCCGTGCCAGACATGCAGTCTCATGGATTCAGCAGGGTGATAAGAAAGTTCTCTTTTCAGCTGGTATCATGTATGGACGTCGGACATCTCTCATTGCTACTGCGGGATACTTTGAGAACTATGCAGATCTGGAGAGGATTCCCGATTCTACAGCCCAACCACACTGTTAAAATTTCAACGATGGTTTCTTCTAATGTGCGAATACGCTGTGCCTACCTCGTAAAGACTTTCTTCCAGGAGACAGGAATCAACTCAGTGGTATATTCTTTGACATCTCGTGGTATAAACTCGATGGAGAACGGTTAAGGAAAAGCACTCAATGCATAGTTAAAGGAACCATCTTCACACAGTAGATGAAGCCAGGAGGGGCTCTGTCGTACAGTGGAGCAGGTTTGATGAACAGCTTCTGGATAGCTTTGAGCACAGATAACCCAAGAAAGTAAAAAAGGAACAGAGCGCAGCAACACAGTATTGAAATTACCCAGCGCCAGATTTTGAACTTATGAATGTTCAGTGAAGTGCACTTTCCAAAAATGTACCTTCAATTCAGTTAGTGATTTTTTTTAATTTAGAAGAAAGTTGCTTTATTTTGATAATTATAGCATACTCTGCTCTTTTGCTCACCTCGACTCTAAGCTCACACAGGCTCGCATTTATGCAAGTGGTGGTGAAACATGTCTGTCAGATCCCTCTCATATGGTTTTGCCTTTTTAACAGTTCATTTGCTTTTGACACCTGCTAATTTTTTTCAAATTTAACCAACTTCTCGGCACTGTGATCCTTAGGTTTGCATATTTGATAAATTAGAATCTGGTTCCGCGCTCCTGAGTACTTTCCTAATCCAGCTAATATGAAAATAAGATGCAGGCTTATGTCTCACTATCTGCACTTTGAGTGAGACATGGCCTGCTGCGAATGAAAGTCGGTTAATTTTGATTTCCACCGGTAATTTCAGAACGGGCATGAGCAGAGCATATTTTTTTGCTGTTAGCCTGGCTAGTAGTTAGCGCGTTTTGGCAGACTCTAGGTACATGTCTGATATAATATTTTCGGCTGACTATTTTCTCTCTTCAGTCGAATACCTCTTAGGGCAGAGCAACCCATTGTTTCCCTGAGGCAGTGGAGACCCTCACGCCTTGAGCATCCGCTTACGAGTTCTTTTCAAGCCTAACAGTGGTCTGTCATGGTTTGGGTTCGGCGGAACGTGCAGTGGTGCACAGCCTTCTGATTAGTGCTGGAGTTACTCCTCTTTCAGGCGTGCTGGCAAGAGCTACGAAGAGACAGTTTAAAAACTGACGACAGGATGCGCCCACGACAAACTTGCTGGCGCCAGCTGAGAGAAGACAGTTCTCTGACTATGAATGAAGTTACATCCTCGCCAGACTGAGCCTCACACAACAGACGCACAGCAAACTCGACCGTGCACGACTATGCAGCCACAGTCGTGAAATGGACCTGTTTGCGGTTAGTCCGTATCCACGCAGAAAATGCAGTAACGTCTGACTCACTGCGGACTATCGGGTGGCGATCATTGTTGCGGCTTCCGTTGATGGAGCAGCAGAGAGATGTGTTCCTTCTGTGATGGGTATAACGACAACAGTGCGCATAGGTGCAGCACCACTTCGTCTTTTGAGCATACAGTAGCACGATGGACGTATCCCTCTGCGAGGCTTCTGAGAAGAATAGACGTACTGCATTCGTCATTTTCTTGGTGATATGGTGTGCCGTTGGTTATATAACACATGATCATCTCTGGTTCGCACAGTAGTTAATTTGGACACCAAACAGTTATACTTCCGATGCGTCAAGGCTGGTGGCTATGCTTTACCTTCGAGGTCTTTGAGAGATTGTCTTTCAACCAGATAAGGCAAGGCGGCGTGTTGTCCCTGCCTTCCTGATCCATTTCTACACAGGTGGTGTTCGACTGTTGCGTCTGGAAGCATGTTCAGCGGATCTCTCACACAATGAAAATTTTTATCTATGGGTTGCTGAGTGACTGGCATACAACCACTCACCAGACACTCCCATTGATGAACACGGTCACAGGACTGAAGCAGCATATAGCCAGATTAAAGCTGTTATTTGGCTAGATGAGACAGGTAAGTGTACTAAATTTCGCAGTCCGTATACCATCTTATCCTACTCTCCTGTACACAAACAGGAAGTAATACTTAGTTATTATGAGGAACATTCCGATAGTAAGCAGTTATTGTTTTTCACGTAGAACCATTAATGCCAAAAACAAATGTATGATTTCACTGTGACCAATTCTCGACTTAGTCGGCACCGACATTTAGACGTTCGTAGTCGTGTGCAGTCAGTTTAAATGAACTAAACTGGTAAAACTAAGTGCCGTGCGATGCAAGGAATTGTCACACAGAATTCTCCATCTCAGCATTGTTGGCTCACAGTGGAGGGAACAGGCGAAAGTCTGATGAGCAAGATCGGGGCTGTAGTGCAGGTGATCCAATCGCTCCCATCCAGCAACGAATATGATCCTGTGCGAACATTGCTGTGTGTGGTTTTGCGTTGTCGTATAAGAGCCCTGGTCAGTTTTGTCGAATGGTGGACCTGAGTTTGGTGAGGGTGACGCAGTACCGTGCTGCAATGATGGTCCCTTGCTCGAGGAAGTCAAGGAGAATCACACCTATCGTTTCTCAGTACACGGTGGCCATAACATTTCATGCAGAGCGGGACACTTAGAATTTTTTTTCACTGATGAAAAGGGATGTTTCCACTCCATTTTGAGACTGCCTTGGATTCTATGGTAAAGTGATGCATTCGTCTCTCACCGCCTGTTGTGAAACTGAACAGGAACTCATTTCGCTGTCGTGTCAGTCGCAACAAGTGAACGAGGCTCATTCCCGTTCTTGCACTGCTACGGTAACGAAAGTACACTATGCGATCAAAAGTATCTGCACACCTCCAAAAACATACGTTTTTCATATTAAGTGCATTGTGCTGTCACCTACCGCCAGGTACTCCATATCAGCGACTGCAGTAGTCATTAGACATCGTGAGAGAGCAGAATTGGGCGCTTCGCGGAACTCACGGACTTCGAATTGGTCAGGTGATTGGATGTCACTTGTGTCATACGTCTGCACGCGAGATTTCCACACTCCTCTACATCCCTAGGGCCTAGGTCCACTGTTTCCGATGTGATAGTGAAGTGGAAACGTGAACGAACACGTACAGCACAAAAGCGTACAGGCCGATCTCATCAGCTGACTGATAGAGACCGCCGACAGTTGAAGAGGGTCGTAATGTGTAATAGGCAGACATCTATCCAGACCATTACACAGGAATGCAAGTACTATGATAGTTAGGCGGGAGGTGAGAAAACTTGGATTTCATGGTCGAGTGGCTGCTCATAAGCCACACATCATGCCAAACGACGCCTAGCTCGGTGTAAGGGGCGTAAACATTCGACGATTGAACAGTGGAAAGACGTTGTATGGAGTGACGAAATAAGGTACACAATGTGGGTGTGGCGAATGCCCAGTAAAAGTCATTTGCCACCGTGGGTAGTGCCAACAATAATATTCGGAGGCGGTGGTGTTATGGTGTGGTGGTGTTTTTCATGGAGGGGGCTTGTACCCCATGTTGTTTTGCGTGGCACTATCACAGTAAAGGCCTACATTGACGTTTTAAGCACCTTCTTGGTTCCCACTGTTGAAGAGCAGTTCGAGGATGGCGATTGCATCTTTCAACGCGATCGAGCACCTCTTCATAATGCACGACCTGTGGTGGAGTGATTACACGACAATAACATCCCTGTAATGGACTGGCCTGCACAGAGCCCTGACCTGAATCCTACAGAAAACCTTTGGGATGTTTTGGAACGCCGACTTCGTGCCAGGCCCCACCGACCGACATCGATACCACTCCGTGAAGAATGGGCTGCCATTCCCCAAGAAATATTCCAGCATCTGATTGAACATATGCCTGCGAGAGTGGAAGCTGTCATCAACGCTAAAGGTGGGCCAACACCATACTGAATTCCAGTATTTCCGATGGAGGGCGCCACGAACTTGCAAGCAATTTTCACTCAGGTGTCCGGATACTTTTGATCATATAGTGTATTTGCTAATTTTTCCAGTAACTTGGCTCTGCAGACAGCATCGGATCATTCATCAAGGAAGTGTCCATTGTCGTCGGACTGTGATTTTTGTGCACTGCTGAGCAAAGCGGCAGCCTGGAGCCTGGGAGGGGGAAGTGGTGCTTGCAGTAGGCAGCTTAAGCGCTCTGTTCCGCGAGGCCGGCCGCGGCAAGGCGCGCAGCGTCCACACAGCGGCGGTGGTCAATGAGGCATTTCCGGCAGCCAACTGCCGCGCAAGCAGGCCGCAGACAATGGCGGCCGCCGCGGGCAGTCGCCATTGTGGGGCGCGGACACTGGCGACAGCGACAGCGGGACAGCCAGTCTGTCCGGCCAGGATGCACTGGCCTGACCTGTTGCGTCCCAGCAACTGTGTCTTAATGGCCGTGGATCCCAGGCTGTGATGACGTCCTCCCACACAATAACCAGTTTCACAGCTATATTTCGAGTAAAGTAGAGGGAAACTAAGCTTACCGGACAAAAAAAATCAGCCACTCGTAGAGAGATCATTACAAGCCTCATTTAATACCATGTAATTCCACCAGTGGATAATCGCCTGATGCAAGTTAAGCCACTCGCTGAGGATCTGATCGCTTAATTCCACGGAGTGGTACCTCATACTGGTTGTCGTTTCGAAGTGCGCCCTGTCCACACCACGTAGCTGATAATCCCGCGGCGGTCGTATTGTTCTGCTCCACACTGCTGCTGGCTTGCCTGAAATTATGTATGTAATAAGCAAGCAAGTTAGGGGAGCCACTCAACGTCAAAGCACAACACTGGTTCAAAATGGTTCTGAGCACTATGCGACTTAACTTCTGAGGTCATCAGTCGCCTAGAACTTAAAACTAATAAAACCTAACTAACCTAAGGACATCACACACACATCCATGCCCGAGGCAGGATTCGAACCTGCGACCGTAGCAGTCGCTCGGTTCCAGACTGTAGCGCCTAGAACAGCACGGCCACTCTGGCCGGCGCACAACACTGTTCTACGTCTGGTATGAACAACTATATTTTGAGACGATAAGAAATCACAGGTTGCACTGCTTACACTCTAAGTTGGTTGGTTGGTTGGTTTGGGGAAGGAGACCAGACAGCGTGGTCATCGGTCTCATAGGATGAGGGAAGGATTGGGAAGGAAGTCGGCCGTGCCCTTTCAGAGGAACCATCCCGGCATTTGCCTGGAGTGATTTAGGGAAATCACGGAAAACCTAAATCAGGATGGCCGGACGCGGGAACACTCTAAGTCGTAAATGTTTATCTCAATTAACAATCTTGATGATTATCTGTCCACAATATCACTTGGACGAGCGTACGCGTAACCGACACGACGCGGGTGATTGTTGATGATTCGGAAGCCGAATGATCGCACGAAAGGTCTTACGCTCGTCACGCATACACAGATATTTGGTGCCAGTCCTCCTTGACACAAGTAATAAATTTTAATACTCTTCACAAAGTTAAATTTACAGTTCACAGTTCTCAGTTGTATGAGAGCGCGCGTAACCATCGCGGTGCGTTTGATTGTTGATAATGGGGAAACGCGATGATCGAACGCACGTCCTCACGCTCGCTACGAGACACTGGCACTTGTTTGTACTCTTTTATGGTAAATAATTTTTGCTGATTCACATTAGTTCATTCTGAGAGACCGATCATGGCACGGATGATTGATACTGTACGGTACGACAAGCAAAGAGAGGATACACAAATACGTTATCGGCCGCACTGTTCATTTTTAATTACATCTTGACGGACTTTCTTCTGCCTCACTTCCATATGGTTCAAATGGCTCTGAGCACTATGGGACTCAACTTCTGAGGCCATTAGTCCCCTAGAACTTAGAACTAGTTAAACCTAACTAACCTAAGGACATCACACACATCCATGCCCGAGGCAGGATTCGAACCTGCGACCGTAGCGGTCCCGCGGTTCCAGACTGCAGCGCCTAGAACCGCACGGCCACTTCGGCCGGCTCACTTCCGTATTTCATCACTTTACCGTAATAGTACTTGTAGCAACACTTCAACCTCCATACTAACAATGCTTCTTACATGCAAAGCTACCCACAACACAACATAACAGTTCCTTGTTCCGTGCTCGACTCTCTAGACGCTGCTGCCCGCAAAGATACTCCACAACTAAGCCAGCGATATGACAGTACGCTTACATGATGTCATCGTTCTACCCCCTGGTCGCGCATGTCCCACAGATTTTCTGTGGGGTTCAAGTCAAATGGTTTTATGGGCCAATCGCGGTGCAATAGTTCAGGGGCGTGTCCAGAACACCAATCGCTTATTTTTCAGCCCGATGAACGTTGCTGCCATCGTCTTCCACAATGTGGTTGAGCAATGGCCTTCTGAGTGATGATCGACTCCAAATGTGTATTTTATACAAGTCCTGTCGCAATGTTATCTCACTAATAAGTTGGGATGGACATTCGTTCATGGCCTGCTCCAATTCCAGTCGGGTTTGTAAGCTGTTTTGATTCAAAAGCCGTGAAACGTGTCTCCAGTCCCTCTCGTCGGATTTTTTTCGACTACAATTCTGACCACGTGCCTTATGGACACGTGTGTTACACCATTTCTTGTAGACACGTTGAACAGTCCGCCGCGAAGCACCAACAAATCCAGCAACTTCATACACTGTATGGCCATGGACACGACGGAACGCAACTGCCCGTTTTTACTACTCTGTGAGTCGTAACATTTACCCACGTTTACGCAAGGCGTCCACTTGCGACATAAATGTCTCACTGATCATTACAGCCTTATGCTCACGTAGAGGCAATGCACGCGCGCTTGATCACGTGACGCGTTCGCCGAGCCATCTACAAAGGTTTAACGAATCATCTGTGCGTGCACACTGGGTGACTAATTTTTTGTTCGGTGAATTTAAGACTACTAAAAGTGGCAAGGAGTTCTAGAGCTTACAAGCTACGTTTTTCACAGAGTAGCCTTCACTAGAAAGTGCACAAAATAAGTTGGCTCCTACATTCGTAGACTGCATGGCGGGGGAAGAGACAACGGAGGGGAGGGAGGGCTCCGTTGTGAATGATCGTGTTAGGGGAGGTACAGATTAATAGCTGATGCCTACGCTTACATACATATCTGGATTAACTTGAAACGTCTCTGTGGAGTCGTTTCATAGAGGCTTGTCTCACTGGATTCTGTGTATCCTATTCTGTCCACCGCCTGATTGCGGTTTCATTTATTAACTCTCCCAGAAAGACTGAGCAATCAAACTAAGCCTTATTAAATGATATCATGTTTGATTTTTTTGTGTTTCATAGGAAATCATGATCTGTATTTATTACGTTTTCCCCCTCACCCTACCCTATGTGTGCGTGAATGTGACTGAATGAGTGTTTTTACTAGTGGTTTCGGGTTTCTTTTGTGGGGGACGCTGAGTTGGTTGTCGTCAGCTAGGAGCAGGTAATGTTTGCCTCTCGTTTGGAGGGTAGCACAGGATGACCACCTTAGGATCCCAGTACCTGGACAGAGAGGTTTACCCCTTTTAGTCTGAGGTTGGTTTGTCTGTCAGGTTGGTGGCGGAAGCCTACCCCTCTGGTAGCTTCCGTTGTACCGGTAGTTAGGTGAAGCTCGGTGAAGAAAGGACACACTACAGCTAGCGTTTGGTGAGTACAGTTCGTAGCTCCTAGAGAGGGTCTCTGCTTATAGGAAGTAGGTCGAATTAGAACTTCCCTATGTTAAATTCATGGCATATTTAAGTACTTCAGCTTAAATGAAGCGTGTGTAGTTATGTATTTTCGGAATGTGGCATAATTATTTTGTTAAAAATCGGCGATGATGGTGGTTGAAATTAAAAGTGTGGAAGTTGCTTTATTCCTGTCGGACAGTCGTGGGTATGTAGATGGAATAATTGAATTATTGTGTTCCACTTCCCTTTTGTGTGTTTTTCCTTTTTGCGCGATTCTACAAATTTTTTTGCGAATTATTTAGCTAAACTTTTTTATGCAGGCACCAGTCATGTGTATTCATAGGATGTGCATCAAGTTCAGTAATTAAATAAATGTGCTACGTATAAGATAAACTCTGCGTCCTTTATCTTTCTCATTCTTAATTTAATTAAACTGATAATTTCCATTTCAGTCTTTTCTTAATTGTTAGGAAGGGCTTGGGCTGGTGGCGACCGTGTAATTTTTAAATTTATAGTTGTCCTTGTGAGGTGGCTTAACCAGAAATTGCCCATAAGAGTTACATCTCCATTATTCTTGGTACGTAAAGTATGTCGAGCCATGACTAGGATCCGTTTACAGTTCTTCATACATACTTAAACTTATAAGCTACAGTTTACTCCTCTGCAAATGCTGCTGTTAACATTATGCCAATACGACCAATAAGTAGACAAATATAGATATTAAAAGTTGAGAGACCACGTATCATCAGCAATAAATCTCATGAAACAAAAAAGTTTTAAAAAATGTGGCATACTGGACTACTGACAGTGCTAGGTCGAAAGAACGCATACCACATAGAAATTGTGTGTCAGTCTGCTAGTAACCTGTTTGTCAATATTACCTAAATATAAAGTTTTCTTCTCCTTCTTCCGTGTCGTTGCTGAAGTTGAGAAGCCTGGAGCAGCACTCGTGGCATTGTTTGTTTTCCCACTCCTTCCTTATTCACTTTATTGAGTGATTCGAAAAGCTAGCAATTTCTACAGTCCTCTCAAGTGCACTCTGGAATAATCACACGTGCATGATTATGAAGGACTTTGCCTGCACTTGTGGTGAGCGAAGACTGACGTGTCACGCCGCCTAGTGAAGGACCCCTTCAAACGTAGCCACTTAACAGCGCTGCCGAAGGCGAATGCTGCAGACATACGAGTAGTTTCGCACGCAGCCACAGCCAATGAACGGTGGCGCTGCCAGTCGTCTCGGTGGTCCGCTTCGCCGCGAGTGGCGACCGCGAAAGATGGCTCCACTTGTGACTATGCAAGAAATGTAATGGAAACGTTCAGACTTCCCCACAGCCACACAACGGTTCAAAACGCGCGAGCGCAGCGCTACTAACGCACGAGGCATGGGCTACTTTATCTCTAGCGCAATGGCTGCTGCACTGTCGTAGGCAATGCTATGCATACGGGAATACACGGTCCAAACATCAATACAGAGAGTTTGTTACTGAGACTATTATTTATTTATTCGTGTCAGAAGTACCAGGACACAGACTGTGCTGATTTAAAAATATACGTATTTGTATACATGAGTAATTCAAAGACATATAAATGTAATGAAATGAACGCATAGGGAAAAAGAGTAAGAAATAATATTCACATAATACAAACAATAGTGAGAAATCAATAATCAATATTTATGTGGTGTTGGCTGAAGAGCCAACACCGTGTTTCTAGAGGAGGCCGAAATGCACGCGTTTTAGCTCACGCAGGCTGGCGTGAGGAGGGAAGAACTGTACTGACGTGAGGTCTGGAACATGTCAAGGAATTAGAATTCAGAAAGCGGACGGAATTAGTTTCATACTTAACTTTAATCCATTAACGATGAACGTCGCTCTTGACGGTACATGATTCACAATATTATCTGTTCAGAATAGTAACTGAATATGGCGCCTTGCTAGGTCGTAGCAAATGACGTAGCTGAAGGCTATACTAAACTGTCGTCTCTGCAAATGAGAGCGTATGTGGTCAGTGAACCATCGCTAGCAAAGTCGGCTGTACAAATGGGGCGAGTGCTTGGGAGTCTCTCTAGACTAGACCTGCCGTGTGGCGGCGCTCGGTCTGCAATCACTGATAGTGGCGACACGCGGGTCCGACGTATACTAACGGACCGCGGCCGATTTAAAGGCTGCCACCTAGCAAGTGTGGTGTCTGGCGGTGACACCACAATTTACATAATATGCACAGCATTAAGAAATCAATTTTTACATAATAAACATACTTACACTAGTTCTGTCCAGTATTTGGTAACATTGACTGCGCTGCTATAAGCCATGGCCAGTTCCAGTCCTGTACAAGAGTGTGGTCAGAGACGACACTTCAGGAGATGGCCTGTAGTTTGTTCATATCCACACTCGCACAATGTGTCTCCGCCTTGTGCGATGCCCTATTTCTTCAAGTTGTCCTTCTTTCTTACAACACCGGCGCGCAGTCTGTTCAAGGACTTCCATGTCCACTATCCTTCTTGGTGACCAGGTGGCCGAGTATCTTCAATTACGTCTCGCTTTGGATGGACAGGCTGTCTTTTATTCCACAGTTCAACCTTCGATATACTTTGGTCTCCGTCAACTGGAACAGAAGACTGTAGAAATTTCTTCCTGGACTTCAAGGTGGTGGTGGCGGCTGACGTTCGTGCAAGGGGTGGGCCGGGTTATTGCAGACCTTTTGCCTCTCGTTGCTAGCAGCTATCTCGCGTCTAATATCGGGTGGGGCTATACCTGCAAGTGTATACAGCTTCTGTATTGGCGTTGGCTTCAGACAGCCTGTGATCAGCCTGCAGGTTTCATTCAGGGCGGTGTTCATTTTTTTTGCATGTGCAGAGTTGTACCGCACTGGAGCGGCATATTCGGCAACGTAGTAGCGGAGCGCCAGGGCCGTTGTTCTTACTGTCTGGGGGTGGGCACCCCATCCAGAACCTTGCCCTGCGCAGTAGGCAATTTTGCGATGAAACCTTGACTTTAAAGTTGGTGCAGTGTGTCTTGAAGGTCAGGGAGCGGTCCGGGGTAACACCAAGGTAAACTGGAGCACTGCAGTGTTCCAATCCCTATCCGTCACTGTTTTACAGCTTTAAACACTCCCGCTATTTTCTTTTATTGGGTTTTGAGTGAAGCCGCCAAACAATTAATTATTATAATTATACGACCGTGTGCTTAATGGATGAAAGGCCATTGGTTTTTCTGCTGTGGTTTGGGGGTATTTCAACAGAGTGTGGCTGATCTGAGACGGAATAGTCGATTATTGAAAGTTTTTCTATTATTAAAGACCACAAAGGTTGTGATATACAAACGGATATATATTTTCTATTAACACACAAATTCTGAGGCAGTTGCTACCTTCGCCTTACACGTTTAATTACGGTTATATCTGTTATTGGTTGCTGATTTTAACTACTTCGTCACATGCAATGATGATGGTTAACATTCACAACAATCCTCACTGCAATCCATGGTTGTTGCTGGCTGACGCTGTTGACGCGAAACACGTAATTCGGCACTTGTCACTTTTGGTTTCATATCACTCGCGAATCGGTATTCATGAGGGTCAACCCCACGACGATAAGGGGGACGCGCTCATCTGTAACACTCCACAATTTACTCCTCACTCGGCACATCCGCCATTGGCACAGTACTCAGCTCTTCCCCTTCTTCGAGTACTGCCCTACTGCCCTCACTCGACACTAGTCCCACTGCCTCCTGCAGCGCTCGACAATCGACTCCTGTGTGCCATCGACCTGGGGGTAAGATAGTAATATCTAGGTTCGTGGGATCACGGATCCCTTACAAGATCTCGAGAAGCTTCTCTATTCTTCACATGAAAAGCACATGTTTTAGTTTTTGATGGATTTGGCTTGAGATAGTTTTCCTCATAATATTCTGAGAGAATCTTCAGAGCAGCAGTGAGATTTTCTTCTACTGTCTCAAAATTCTTACCCTGAGTTGCCAATGCTAGGTCGTCTGCATATAGGAAGCTTCTTGTGTGGAGAGGAAGTGGTTGGTCATTGGTGGAGATATTAAACAACATTGGCGCTAAGAACTGCTTTGCGGGAGCACATTCTTTTGTATTCTCCATCTGCCTCAACTCCCTTGAAATTCTACTAAGAAACGTCGATTCTGCAACAGGGTGGCAACGATTTGCGTAAGTCTGAAGTCCCTGGTAAGGTTGTAAATCTTCCTTAGGGTGATTTTATTTTCTACAGTGCCATAGGCTGAAGAGAGATCGATAAAGGCCACTCCAGTGATAATTAGGAGCTGAAAACCATCTTCTATATACCGTGTCAGGTTAAGGGTCTGTGTACAGCAGTTCTTTCCTGGCCTAAATCCAGCTTGCTCTGGGATGAGAAGAGGTTCGACCAGTAGTGTTATGCGGTTCAATAAGTCTCTCGAAAACCTTGTAAAGGTGGCACAGAAGTGATATTGGCCTGAAGTTCTTTGGGTCTTTTGGCTCCTTTCCAGGTTTCAGAACAGTAACAGCTTTAGTCTTCCTCCAGATTTTAGGGATTTGGCATCGTTACAGGCAGTTATTGAAGAGCTGTAGAATCCATTGCTTGCTAAGGTTTCCAACTTGATGAATCTGCTCCATACGCATGTCATCTAGTCCGGCTGTTTTGCCTGTCTTACTCTTTTTCATGGTGTCTTCCAACTCTTCGATAGTGAATGGGTTGGACAAGGTAGATGTTTCTTTTTCGACATTTCATTGAAGCTTAGATGGTCTTCCTGTTATATATGTCTTGGCATTTATCAACAGTTGATGAGCAATCTGGTTAGGTGTAATGATGGAGTGCAAGGGGCCTTTCTTGGGGTCATTGTTCAGAGATCTTACAACTTCCAGGCCTCTCTGCTGTTTTTTTCCATGTCCAGTTCTTCCATCAGCTTAACCCAGCGTTCTCTCTTTTTTTCGCACGTAGACTGAATTAGTTGTCGGCCAGTTTTAATAGTGTCCTTACTAAATGGGTTGTGTTCCTAGAGGGATATATATTCTTTTAACTTATCTGCTGTACTGAGGTCTAATCCCTGTATATGCTAAGACCTACAGCCTCTTGGAATTGACCTGACGAGAGCATTCTTGCACAGCATTAGTAAAAAAATCATATTTCTCAGCGAAATGTTGGATGTATGCTACCCTATCATCTAAGCATTTTGTGAATTTCGTCCAATCCGCTTTTTTAAAGTTATATCTTCTCCTAAATGGGACAGATTGTGGGCGTACTGCTGATACAACTTGGCACATGATGGGACTCTGCTGTGTATTGGGTAAAGGTTCACAGAGGTTCTTCATACACTGTTGTGATATAGCAGCACTGACAAAGATTAAATCCGGATTGTATCCGCATCTCCATCGGCCCCTGTTGAAAGATGCAGGTAGTTTGCTGTCGTGTATTAGTTCATAAGATTGTGCCCATGTAATCACGGCTTCACCATCTTCGTTGTCTTCACTGTATGCCCACTGGCAGCTATGGCCGTTGAAGTCGCCCACAATGACACCGATCTTCTCCTCTCGCCCTGCAACTGATTCGGGAAAGTGGAAGGGAACAGTCGGTGCTTTGTATACAGATGTTACACTCCTGGAAATTGAAATAAGAACACCGTGAATTCATTGTCCCAGGAAGGGGAAACTTTATTGACACATTCCTGGGGTCAGATACATCACATGATCACACTGACAGAACCACAGGCACATAGACACAGGCAACAGAGCATGCACAATGTCGGCACTAGTACAGTGTATATCCACCTTTCGCAGCAATGCAGGCTGCTATTCTCCCATGGAGACGATCGTAGAGATGCTGGATGTAGTCCTGTGGAACGGCTTGCCATGCCATTTCCACCTGGCGTCTCAGTTGGACCAGCGTTCGTGCTGGACGTGCAGACCGCGTGAGACGACGCTTCATCCAGTCCCAAACATGCTCAATGGGGGACAGATCCGGAGATCTTGCTGGCCAGGGTAGTTGACTTACACCTTCTAGAGCACGTTGGGTGGCACGGGATACATGCGGACGTGCATTGTCCTGTTGGAACAGCAAGTTCCCTTGCCGGTCTAGGAATGGTAGAACGATGGGTTCGATGACGGTTTGGATGTACCGTGCACTATTCAGTGTCCCCTCGACGATCACCAGTGGTGTACGGCCAGTGTAGGAGATCGCTCCCCTCACCATGATGCCGGGTGTTGGCCCTGTGTGCCTCGGTCGTATGCAGTCCTGATTGTGGCGCTCACCTGCACGGCGCCAAACACGCTTACGACCATCATTGGCACCAAGGCAGAAGCGACTCTCATCGCTGAAGACGACACGTCTCCATTTGTCCCTCCATTCACGTCTGTCGCGACCCCACTGGAGGCGGGCTGCACGATGTTGGGGCGTGAGCGGAAGACGGCCTAACGGTGTGCGGGACCGTAGCCCAGCTTCAAGGAGACGGTTGCGAATGGTCCTCGCCGATACCCCAGGAGCAACAGTGTCCCTAATTTGCTGGGAAGTGGCGGTGCGGTCCCCTACGGCACTGCGTAGGATCCTACCGTCTTGGCGTGCATCCGTGCGTCGCTGCGGTCCGGTCCCAGGTCGACGGGCACGTGCACCTTCCGCCGACCACTGGCGACAACATCGATGTACTGTGGAGACCTCACGCCCCACGTGTTGAGCAATTCGGCGGTACGTCCACCCGGCCTCCCGCATGCCCACTATACGCCCTCGCTCAAAGTCCGTCAACTGCACATGCGGTTCACGTCCACGCTGTCGCGGCATGCTACCAGTGTTAAAGACTGCGATGGAGCTCCGTATGCCACGGCAAACTGGCTGACACTGACGGCGGCGGTGCACAAATGCTGCGCAGCTAGCGCCATTCGACGGCCAACACCGCGGTTCCTGGTGTGTCCGCTGTACCGTGCGTGTGATCATTGCTTGTACAGCCCTCTCGCAGTGTCCGGAGCAAGTATGGTGGGTCTGACACACCGGTGTCAATGTGTTCTTTTTTCCATTTCCAGGAGTGTATTATACAATTAGATAGTTCAACCGATAATATTTCGATGTCGTTGTTGTCTGTGTTAGTGGTAGATATTACTTGTAGTTCTGGCCTTACGAAAATAGCGCTTCCGTATTTATCATGATGTCTCTCAGCTGCTAAGCGCATTCCTGGGACTGTTGGTCGTCTTTGGTTAGGATTCCTGTTAGCCCCTTGAACACAGAGAACATCGCACTTATTGGTTTGACACAGTTGTTGTAGCAGGGTTTCCTTGTTTCAAGTTATGCCTTCTGTGTTAATTGATATGACTGTCGGCTTTGGCCCCGAGAGGGGCCGATTGTGCGGCCTATTAACCATTGTCGTTAACTGTTGGTACTTCTGAGTGGAAAGATCTGCCTGTTCATCACCGTTGCCCAGGGGACGCTCGAGTGTGGGTTATACACTCTTCTGGGAGGCTCTTTCCGTGTTCCCTGTTACTGACACTGAAAAGTGGTCTGCTATCTGGCATCAGAAAACAACGATTACGGCAACGAGACCCCATAGAAGAATGTTTGGTGGTGTATCATTGGGAAATTCAAAACAAAAGTCATTGGCATGTCCACAGCAGAGAAAAACGTCGCCGGTAACTCCATCAACTATCAGTAATACACGAAATACTGTTGTAGCTAAAATACTTTACAAATTCAGTACGTGCCAAGTTGTATCTGAAGCAAAGTTTTCATCTGCATGATCTTCGTAAAACTGAAGCTCTTCTGTTCGTGCTTTCTTAAAAGTAGATTTGTTTTTGGAGAGCGTCTGCCTTTAGCAAAACACAATTTTTCTTTTTCCTTTTATTCCAAGGGTATCTTTTGCTGACGTTTCAGCATCATCAGTGTTTTTTTTAATATGTTATATAAAACAGAAAGTCATCCACATAGTATTACTTAATGGTAGGCATAAACATAATATGCCCAGTCGTAAAATTTCGAAGTAAATAACTGTTCTACATTGAGTCTATATTCTGACATAATTGTCGTAATGAGGGTGACCAAAATATAACTTAAATGTTCATTTGACACTGCAATAGTGAAGCCATAGTCACAGTACATAACTTATTTTCTTTAAACAGAAAGGGTTATATTACCGGTTTCAACCAACTACGTCGTCATTTGCAAATGTAAAACATCAGCTGCAGAATATATAATGTGTATTCTCCAAGTGATGTTTCACATTTGAAAACGGCGACGTAGTTCGTTGAAACTGGTAATGTAACCCTTTCTTTTTAAAGAAAATATGTTATGTAGTGCAACTATGGTTTCACTATTGTAGTGTCAAATAAATATTTAATGTTCTACAATGAGTTCTATATGGCTGTAGACGGCGAACTGTGAAACAAAACAACTGCATTATGTAACATAAAATCCGCAAGCTCCACAGCATGTGGTAACATGGTATATATACAAAACTTCTGTTTTTCAAACGTGTAAATACTGTCTTAAAACTCAAGTTTATATAGGTACAAGTAGTGAAAAGCGTTTTTCCTTTTTTATAGAAGGCAGTAAAAAATCAACCGATGACGATAAAACTTCAGCCAAAGATCAATAATTTTTTTTCTGAGTTTGTGACCGCATTGTCAATATGTAAAACTACAGACCTTTCGGTCACTGTTGTAAGTGATCTTCTTCAGGGTGTTTTTTTTTTTTTTTTACTACTGAATGTGAAAACTTTGTTTCTTACATATGCCTGCAGACGTGGTTGTTATCTAATTCTGATAGGCCTTCATCCTTACCAGCATATCAGAATTAGATAACGGCCACGTCTGCAGGTATATAAGAAACGACGTTTTCTCATACAGCTGGAAACAAAACACCCTGAAGAAGGTCACTTGCAACAGTGACCGAAACATCGCTAGTTTTGCGTATTGACAATGCGGTCCCCAAACCCAGAAAAATTTCGATGACTGTGACAATGGCCGCGGACGACTACGTTTGTATCCAGCGAAAGATACCTGGGGAGCAAAAACAAAAATTTTTACTCTAGGTGAACCCTCTCCAGAAACAAGTCTATTTCGTCTGCATGTTAATACTGGTTTCAGATTCGATATACATGTAAGTGTTTTCCATGGCCCTTCATTCATGCAGTAATCAGGCGGATGCTGTTCAGACACATTTAGCTGCAATTCCAAGTTGAGAGTTTTCTACCTGCATTTCATCCTCTAGTCCAGCAACACGAATTGTGACCTCAAACTTACACCCATCTCTTCCCTGATGAAGGTGCACAGAATGCAGCAAGTTTCTGTTAGGATTTCTGCAAAATCTGGTCGAACAGTTAATGGAATATCCTCCACGTGTCACTCGGTATTTTACACAAGGTGAGCGTAGCTTGCAGTGCCAATAACGTGCCTCTGCAGCGGCACAAACGCGCGTTTGGAGTGACACTCATGCTCTGTAGCAGCGCCAGTAACGTCAGCAGAAGAACTGCCCGCGAACCACTGAGCAACGCTGCAAATTGTCCCCGCGTAAAGCCGGCCAACGAAAAAGCACAAAACGAGAACAGTCGAAATTCGCAGGTCACATGGTGACAGTCAGCTGAGAGAACCGCCAGTTCGGAAGGGAGGGACGGAGTCGCCCAGAGGTCTGGACGAGAATGCGTTTGTACTCTGGGGCCACGTAATTTCTCGTATGGACGAGGACCTGCCCACGTGGATGGATTTGTGGCCCGAGCAGTAGCATTCCAACGAGATAACGGTGCACGTTCGCAGTACATAGCGCGAGGCAGCATAGAGGCCGACGTCTCTAAGGTAGACGGAAGAGACCGCATTCCATCTAGTTAGACACCCGCTCAGCCATCGTCTACACGTGCGTTCTTAGTCCTAGTCATTACGGAAACACGCATATTTCGACCTTAATATCTGCAAATTACCACTTCAAGCTGCGAGAATTTGTTGCTATTATAGTTTTTGCATTAATTACTTGACGTATGTAGGCTTATGTCAACAATTTTCGAGGGTATGCTTTTCACCTACATCTACATGACAACTCTTGAATTCACGATTAAGAACTTGGCAGAGGATTCATCGAACCATGTTCAAGCTGTTCCTCAAACGTTCCACTCTCGAACAAGTCGAGGGAAAAACGAACACTTACATCATTGCGTGCGGTCTCTGATTTCACTTATTTTATTATGATGATCATTTTTACTGTGTTCTGTGAGGAGAAAGCAGGGGCTTGAAACCTCATGAGGAGATCATGCCACAACGAAAAATGTCTTTGTTTTAATGATTGGCACCCCAGTTCGCGTATCATATCTGTCGTACCCTGTCTCCCGTTTCGCGATAAAACAAAACGAGGTCCTTCTTTGAACTTTTTAGATGTCATTAGTCGATCCTAATTAATGTGGAACCCATACTGCACAGTAGTATTCCAGAAGACGGAATATAACAGTTCCTTCAGGAATGCCAGATATTACTTCTGTTTTACTCCATGACTTTACATGAATTACTCCGAACTGTGACCATTCTGCAGCAAATCATGAATACAGTCCAGCAACTAAGACGATATTCCATAGGCATGCAATCTGAGTGGAATTCGCTTCTGGAGAACGGTGGCAAAAGTATTCTGGAATCATAAAAATATGGCATCAATCTGAGATCCCCTGTCGATAGCACTCATTACTTCGTGAGATATCAATAGGTAGTTGTGTTTCACTAGAACAATAATTTATGTCAATACAACGTTCTCTTCGAGGCAATTAATAATTTTTGGACAAAGAATATGGTCCAAATTCTATTGCAAATTGACGTTTGTGATGTGGGTCTGTAATTCAGTAGATCAGTCCTGTTCCCTTTCTTTGTTACTAGTGTGAATTGGGAACCTTTCCAGTCTTCAGGTACTAATATTTTGGCGATTGAGTTTTATTATTATTATTATTATTATTGTCATTCCTCTCCTGTGCCAAACTTTTCATCTCATGGTAGCAATTGCAACCAACATCCTCGATTATTTGATGGATGTATTCCAAACTCTGTCTTCTTCTACAGTTCTTACCCTCTATAGCTCCCTCTAGTACCATGGAAGTTACGCCCTGATGCCTTAACAGATGTCCTATCATCCTGTTCAAAAAATGTTCAAATGGGTGTGAAATCTTGTGGGACTTAACTGCTAAGGTCATCAGTCCCTAAGCTTACACACTACTTAACCTAAATTATCCTAAGGACAAACACACACACCCACGCCCGAGGGAGGACTCGAACCTCCGTCGGGATATCATCCTGTTCCTGCTTCTTGTCAATGTTTTCAATGTATTTCTTTAATCGGCGATTCCGTTGAGACCTCATCATTCCTTATCTTATCAGTCCACCTAATTTTCAACAGCCTTCTGTAGCACCACATCTCTTCCTTTCCGGATTCCCACAGCCTATGTTTCACTACCATACAATGCTTTACTCGAAATCCACATTCTGAAAATTTTTTTTTTTTCCAATTAAGATCTATGTTTGGTATTAGTAAACTTTCTTGACCAGGAATGTCCTTTTGTCATTGACAGTCTAGTTTTTGTGCCTCCTTCCTCCGTCCTTCATGAGTTATTTTGCTGCCAACGTCGTAGGATTCCTTAACTTCGTCTGCTTCTTGATCCCCAATTCTCATGTTAAGTTTTTCGTTGACTCATTTCTGTTGTTTCTCATAACTTCCGTCTTTCTTCAATTTACAAAAACTGGTTGCTCTGAGCACTATGGGACTTAACTTCCGAGGCCATCAGTCCGCTAGAACTTAGAACTACTTAAACCTAACAAACCTAAGGACATCACACACTTCCATGCCCGAGGCAAGATTCGAACCTATGACCGTAGCGGTCGCGCGGTTCCAGACTGTAGCGTTTAGAACCGCTCGGCCACTCAGGCCGGCCTTCAATTTACACTCAATCCATATTCTGTACTTATTAGACTCTTTATTTCATTCAACACATCCTATAATGCTTCTTCACTTTCACTGAGGGTAGTAATGTCTTCAGCCAATCTAATCCTTGATATCCTTTTACCCTGAATTTGAAGCCCACAGTTGATCATCCTTTTATTTCCCTCATTGCTTCCTAGATGTATAGACCGAACAGTATGGGTGAAAGACTATATCCCTGCCTTACACCCTTTTTAATCCGAGCACTTCGTTCTTGGTCTTCCACTCTTATTGCTCCCTCTTGATTCTCGTGACCTGGTTATGCCGCATTCCACGTGTTATCATTGTCGTATGAGGTATACGAAAGTATCGTCTATGAGATATAAGAATTTTTAAACCAACAGAAGTTATACGCTGAAGAATCAAAGAAACTGGTACATTTGCCTAATATCGTGTAGGACCCCCGCGAGCACGCAGACGTGCCGCAAAACGACGTCGTTTGGACTCGACTAATGTCTGAAGCATTGCAGGAGGAAATTGACACCAGAAATCCCCCAGTCTGCTCATAAATCCGTAAGAGTTCGTTGGGATAGAGAGATGTCTTCTGAACAGCTCGTTGCAAGGCATCCCAGATATGCTTAATAATGTTAATGTCTGCGGCGTTTGGTGGCCAGTGGAAGCGTTTAAACTCAGAAGAGTGTTCCTGGAGCCACTCTGTAGCAATTCTGGATGTATGGGGTGTCGCATTGTCCTGCTGGAATTTCCCAAGTCCATCGGAGAGCGCAACGGACATGAATGGATGTATGTTATCAGACAGGATGCTTAAGTACGTGTCACCTGTCAGTGTCGTATCTAGACTTATCAGGGGTCCCATATCGCTCCAACTGCACACGGCCCACGCCCTCACAGAGCCTCCATCAGCTTGAACAGTCCCCTGCTGACTTGCATGGTCCATGCATTGGTGAGGTTGTCTCCATAAGCGTACACGTCCATCCGCTCGATACAATTTGAAACGAGACTCGTCCGACCAGGCAACATGTTTCCAGTCACCAACAGTCCAGTGCCGGTGTTGGCGGGCTCAGGTGAGGCGTAAAGCCTTGTGTCATGCAGTCATCAAGGATACACGAGTGAGTCTTCGGTTCCGAAAGCACATATCGATTATGTTTCTTTGAATGGTTCGCACGCTGACACTTGTTGATGGCTCAGCTTTGAAATCTGCAGCAATTTGTGGAAGGGTTGCACTTCTGTCACTTGGAACTGTTCTCTTCAGTCGTCGTTAGTCCCCTTCTTGCAGGACCTTTTTCCTGACGAAGCGATGTCGGAGATTTGATGTTTTACCGGATTCCTGATATTCGGGTGCACTGGTCAAATGGTCGTACGGGAAAATCCCCACTTCATCGCTACCTCGGAGATGCTGTCTCTCATCGCTCGTGCCCTAACTATAACACCACGTTCAAACTCACTTAAATTTTGATAACCTGCTGTTGTAGCAGCAATAACCGATCTAACAACTGCGCCAGACACTTATTGTCTTCTATAGGCGTTGCCGACCGAAGCGGTGTATTTTGCCTGTTTACATGTCTCTGTATTTGAATACGCATGCCTACACCAGTTTCTTTGGGGCTTCGGTGTAATTTTCCTTCCACTTGATGATGGCTTAATTCACCAAAACCAGTCAAGAATAAATATTGCATATACCTCTGATGACAAATCCTTAATATTAAGTGCATATTTAAATTATTCTGTCATTCAGCATGTACCACATAACAGAACTAAAGTTTCATTGATATCAACGCATTCTCCGGGCTACGACGAGAAATTCTCTCTGTGCAAACATCGCGATAACACTATCTCCAATTGGAGGTCCGTGGTCTGCGGCTCTAATGCCGCAAATGTAACAGTCTTGTTGTACTTGTACTATTATTAGTTTATGCTTACCTTTTCATATATAAAGATGATCTTTGTGAGCTGATACTCTCAATTGACTGTGTGACATGAACGATCTACAGCAATATTTCAATTGTCTCACGTGATTCTGAAAAACAAATAAATTGCATTATAACTGCTACTTTATCAAGTACCAACAAATGTCGCCATTATGTAAACAGAACATTTATAATGGAAAGGGAGACAGACGCAGTTTAGACTTAAATCACTTTAAATAAACCACGTGGTTAGCAATTTGGAACTGTACTTGTTTATCATTCCGGGCTTTACCACTTCAAGGCAAATTTTGGGTTGTTAAATTCTTACTCTGTAAATACTGCGAATTGTATGTTTAAAAGGTACCTAACAAAGCGTTATCCAAAAATAAATAAAAATGAAAAAAAATCTTAAACAGTAGTTATAAGTAAATAACAAACAAAGAATTACATTTCAATATACCCGAACATAAAAGTGAGCTCTGTGTTATGGGTGTTGTATCAAGCAATGAAAATAGGATAACAACAGTTATTAGTAATCGAAATGAAATGGGCATACAAATTCTTCGGAACGAAATTAATCTTCGGACAAAGAACTTTAATAGACAAGAAACAAATCTGGTGGAACATTTACTTGGAGCTTTCTGACTTGAACTTGTTGGAAAATGAAAATCAAACTAGAAAACAGGTTATATCTGAAACCGCTCGAACTCAGAAAAGAACGAAAAGGAATATATCGTTTTGGAAAGATGAAAATTTTCGGATTGATTTGTGGATCAGTGGAGCATTAGACTGGGGCACGAGACTAGGGTTAAGAGACGAGCAAGCGTATACTACAATGCAGATGGCAGTGAAATCACAGAGGTATATGCCGGAGATACCATTTCAAAATATGGCGGGAGAAGAAAATCAGAACCACTGGATTTGGTCTGTGACTTTTATCACGTTTCGTTACCTCCCCGAGAAGTGGTGCCTTAGGCGGCAGAGGCTTGTGCATTCTGCTGTGGCCTGGAGCATAAGCACCTGGCAGGACAACACAAGCCAGACAGGTGCCTTAGGCAGGAATCAGACGAAAAGCAGTCCACTATATAGACGGGTGAGGGCACTACGCAGAGTTCTTACGCATAGGGAAGCCAACCCTTCTAGAGGAGACAACCTTGGTGAAAAGCAGCGATGGACACGTGACAAAACGTGGCCATTGTGAAGTCAACCGTCTAAGGAAGACAGCACCAAAAAAGAAACAGCTGCGCTGGGATGTCTGCTGGGTACCTGGTGGCAACCCCACCACATAGCTACCCAGGCTACGTGGCGGTATCCTGTAAACGGGAAATCATAATACACCACTGGCCATTAAAATTGCTACACCAAGAATAAATGCGGATGATAAACGGGTATTCATTGGACAAATATATTATACTAGAACTGACATATGATTACATTTTCACGCAATGTGGGTGCATAGATCCTGAGAAATCAGTACCCAGATGAACAACCTCTGGCCGTAATAACTGCCTACATACGCCTGGGCCTTAAGTCAAACAGAGCTTGGATGGCGTGTACAGGTACAGCTGCCCATGCAGCTTCAACACGATACCACAGTTCATAAAGAGTAGTGACTGGCGTATTGTGACGAGCCAGGTGCTTGGCCACCATTGACCAGATGTTTTCAATTGGTGAGAGATCTGTAGAATGTGCTGGCCAGAAAGGCCCGTACAGGACTTGCAGCATCCGGTCGTGCATCATCCTGCTGAAATCTAGGGTTTCGCAGGGATCGAATGAAGGGTAGATTCACGGGTCGTAACACATCTGAAATGTAACGTCCACTGTTCAAAGCGCCGTCAATGTGAACAAGAGGTGACCGAGACGTGTAACCAATGGCACCCCTTACCATCACGCCAGGTGATACGCCAGTACGACGATGACGAATACACGCTTCCAATGTGCGTTCACCGCGATGTCTCCAAACACGGTTGCAACCATCATGATGCTGTAAACAGAACCTGGAATCATCCGAAAAAATGACGTTTTGCCATTCGTGCACCCAGGTTCGTCGCTGAGTACACCATCGCAGGCGCTCCTGTCTCTGATGCAGTGTCAAGGGTAACCGCAGCCATGGTCTCCGAGCTGATAGTCCATGCTGCTGCAAACGTCGTCGAACTGTTCGTGCAGATGGTTGTTGTCTTGCAAACGTCCCCATCTGTTGACAGGGATCGAGACGTTGCTGCACGACCCGTTACAGCCATGCGGGTAAGATGCCTGTCATCTCGACTGCTAGTGTAGTGATACGAGGCCGTTGGGATCCAGCACAGCATTCCGTATTACCCTCCTGAACCCGCCGATTCCATATTCTGCTAACAGTCATTGGATCTCGACCAACGCGAGCAGTAACGTCGCGATTCTATAAGCCGCAATTGCGATAGGCTACAATCTGACCTTTATCAAAGTCGGAAACGTGATGGTACCTATTTCTCGTCCTTACAGGAGGCATCACAACAACGTTTCAGCAGGCAACGCCGGTCAACTGCTGTTTGTGTATGAGAAATCTGTTGGAAAGTTTCCTCATGTCAGCACGTTGTAGATGTCGCCACCGGCGCCAACCTTGTGTGAATGCTCTGAAAAGCTAATCATTTGCGTATCACGGCATCTTCTTCCTGTCGGTTAAATTTCGCGTCTGTAGCACGTCATCTTTGTGGTGTAGCAATTTTAATGGCCAGTAGTGTATTACTCAGTATCTATAGAATAAAGCAATCCGGGCGGATAAATTTAAGACGAGCATGACATGCATCAGGAACAAACGACTTGGAATAGACAGTGTCTTTAAATTGGCTACTAGGAATGTCAGAGATAAAGAAACTAAACTGGGAAATAAACTAAATTTACAAAATATTTTGATCATCACAACAGAAACCATAAGAATCTGAAGGTTCTATGACAATAAACAGATATGACGTGATCTACATCGGAGTCCCTCAAAAGGAAAGAGTCTTTGTTGAATTTGCTGTTCTGTGAAAGAAGACTTTAACAAACAAAAGTATACTCTTACATCTTCGTCAGTGTTCGAGTAATTTCCGTTATAATAAAGATATATAGAGGTTATTTATTGGTAACTGGAGTATATGCTCCGGAATAGTGCCAGGATAATAATGCTGAATAATTTTACGACATTTGAAAAGAACCCTTTAACTGATAATAGAATGAGATCTAATAGCAAAGGTGGGCAGCATCCTCGTGGTAAATTTTATTGTTTCTGAACGGGAAAATTACAGTCTCTGTGATAACAAATGAGACTTGGCCTCTAGTACAAGACGCGAGAGTATTCAGAGGTCCATATGCCTCTTCAGATAATTTCTTGGTAGTCTCAAAAATAAAATTACTTGAAGGATGCAAGATAACTTCTAACAAGGAACAAAATAATTCTGAAATAACATTTAAAGTTCACTTGAAGAAGAGAGCATTCTGAAGCTATAGCAGAAAAGGCTTGAAGAGTATATAAGTTTAAAATGAAAAATAAATAACATCGACCAGGAACAGAATAATAAAAGTTAGCACTAGCTAAAGCAACGCTTAACACAAGAGATAAAAGGTTTTTCAAAAGGGTTTGCAGTAGTGATCCGATGAAAAACGTGTACTACTTCAAGGTAAGAAACATGTCTACTTAATAGTATTAAATTCCTCAGATCAAATTCCAAAACTAGATATTTAAGAAAATCAGCTCTAGTGGAAAGGAATATCAGGCAAGTTAAAAACCGTATTTGGATAAAATGTATTGCAGATATTGACATTGATGTAAGAGGAAGACAAAATAAAGCACAGAAAATAAAGAAAGATTTAAACAAAGAAGAGAAGGACAATCTAGAAATGTACACAATGTCTGAAGCTAATCGGTTACAATTCTACAAAAGACTCTGCACAGACGTGTAGGATGCTCAGATGGTTCGGGCTGCAGCAGATGAGAATGTAGACTTAATAATGTTGCAGGAACTACTGGATGTGGTTACTTTTAGTAAGAATAACAAGATCCTAGGATGTGATACAATAACTACAGAAATGATGAAATATACACCTAGTGGTGCAACGTTAAGAACACCCCATTTCTGAATATGTGCTGGTAATGTGCTTATGTATCTAAATAAGAGAATGTAGCCCAGATATGTCCAATTTATAAGAATGGAATGAGATGTGAACGTCGCGAGTACAGGGGTATTAGCTTTCTAAGTACATGTTATAAGCTGTATGCTAGAATTCTTACAAAACGACTGTCGTCACTCACTGAAACTATATTGTCAGATCCCCAACACGGTTTTCACAAGGAAGCCCATGCTACGGCCATATATGCGCTGTGATTTAACTAAATATAAAAACATAATGAAATCAGTTTGACTAGTATTTTTTGCTTTCATTGACTACGAAAAGGCGTTTGATGAAGAAAACTGAATCAGACTGTGGGAAATATTAAGAAACAAATGCATCCCATCACATCTTATAAGAACTGGACGGGTATATATAAGAATAAAAAAATACATTGGCCAGTAGGCATGCTATGACTGAAATGTACCCTGGAGCAACACAACGGTGTCTCCTTTCATTCATTGTTTTTTATGGATATAAATGTCGGTATGTAACCAAAACTTGGGTACAGACAATGAAACATTTTAAAATTAATATTGTTGATGTCAGTGCCCTGATTTTTGCTGACGACCAGGTAATTGTCAGTTAGAATTAAAGCGACTCACGTGAAGTTGTTTCTAATTTATATGAAATAGCCAGAGAATACAATTTGAACATCTCCATTATGAAGACAAAAACAATAGCATTTTTTAGAATACCAGCCCATATGAGTTAAAATCGAAACTAATTAGCAGATCATAAGGCAAGTTAATGCAATGAAATACATCAGTTGCAGTATTATAAATAAAGAAATAGTAAATAATTTGGAGCTATTTCTGTCGATCTATACTAAGAAGAGAAGAAAGTCCTCAGATATTACTTATGTTCTATAAAATGTAGTGCCGCTACCTGGTCTTTGAGTAAAAATTATGTTTGTAACAAAAGCAATGGGAAGTAGATTGGAAGACGCCGTGTTGCGTTAAAGGCTGCGAGTTGTAGCCGCCAGTGCGTCGACATATGGTTTACTTTAACAGACACATAGGGTTTTAGTCTGGTTAGTCTGATGAACAGATGTTACAGATAGGGAAGTTACGTTTTACAGGTGAAGCGAAGTCGTTTGTGCGGTGCGTGGAGGCGCCACTCAATGCACAGACATTTGACCAACTCAGGCTGCGGCTAGAGCAAAGACAAAGGAAACAGAACATTGCACGGCTTTTCCGTGAGCAGTTGAGTTCAGCTTCCAAGAGGCGTAACGAAGCGGTCGAGGGTTTCGCGGATAGTACTCGGAAACTAAACATACGTATTTATGAGATCACACAGGCTGAGGAGTTGAACAAAGTATTATTACTAGAAGAAGACAATGTGGGCTTCACATTTTTCTGAGAGTCTGGAGCGAGAGACGTGTAGGAGGATCCATGCAGCGTTCAGTCTAGCACCGGAGTATGAGGAGATTGATGTTCCCACACGTTAAGGAATAGGAGAAGAGTACTTGCAGCGAATGTAAGATGTTTTAACTGTTGTCGTGTATAGAACGTGCAAATACAATGCTGCCAGCCAAAGAGGCATAATGGCGTGGACTGCAGATGATGTAATGGAAATGGTAATAGGGGTGGTATAGGCCAAGTGCTATGCTGTCGGGGAAATGAGAGAAGTGGTCTGCATGGTGGAAAGTGTCCGGTAAGGGTAACCTTAAGGCGCTGGAAGGAGCTCCCGCTAAAGGTGAACACAGTAAAGATGAATGCAGAGATGGAATGTGCCAGAGTGGGTGTCACAGATGGCAGGGAATACAAAGTTCTGTTGAACACAGGGGCGCATGTGTCGGTGGGCTCAACGGAGTAAGTAGGTAGGGAGCATTGGAAACCACTACGGTACAATTTTTGTGGGGTAGGAGATGCAATATATGGCCATTTTGGCCAGTTGTGATGAAGCTCTCATTGGAGGCAACCAAGTATAAGCAATTTGCGGAGGTGGTGTATCATGTATCATGATCCTAGGATTAGACTTCCTGCATCAACATGACGCCATATTTGACCGTCGGCAACGTATAGTGGAACTTAGTGGAAAGAGGTCTTCTTACATGGGAGCCGCAATTCTACAGGTCCACTTCAAAATGTGAAGATAGTTGCTTAATCCTGTGTACACGATCGGTTTCGGAACACTTAAAGTTCCATCACTTGGTGTAAACTGTAATAATAAAAACCTTCTGTTACACACGAATGGGGAGGGGGGGGGGGATCCCGAAGTCTGAAATGACAGATAAGGAACTATGCAGCGAAAGTTTCTAAGCTGAAACAAATTAAAAGAGAGAAAAGGACATTAATAACAAATAAAATCACCCATTCATCTGAGGTCATCTCCACCCCAATGTTGTAGTGGAAAAAAACGTTCCGTGTCGATAGGAACCTAACAATATCCTAAAAAATGAACATCACTACCGGACATAAAAAGTAACCAAAACACTGAAGCTCTAAAATGCAATAAAATGGGGGGGGGGGGGGGGGGAGGGCGGAGAAGCCACACATTGCGTGGAATTATTTACAAAATTCCATAACAACGGTTACCCCATGCTGTGCGACAGGGAACAGAAATGGGGGACTATGTAATAATAAATACTAACCGTTATGCCGCACACGACCCTAGCGCAGACGCGGCACGAAACAGACATGAAAGTGGTGCACAGTTTAAAGTAGAAAAGCGGGAAGTAACAGCAGAAAGGGGACGGAACCATCACAACATTGAAAGCGAAGAGGATCTGTACATTTAAAAAACAAGAAAAAGTATTACGTTATACGTACACCTTAATCTGCCTGCATAATGTCACAATTAATTAAAATATTTTTGTGATACAGGTCTTTCGTTCATGAATTGTTTCGAGAGGATGGGGATGAAGACTTCTTAAGGTTTCAGTTTCTTCCAGAACAATGAGCATCTGACCTTTCTCTCAGTGTGTAAGACAGTGTGCTGCATCAGTACTTATGGGCAGTATTTATTATTACACAGTATTCCTGATTGCTTTTCCGATGGCGCAGCACGGTGGGATAGATGTTATGAAATTTTTGTAAGTAAATTCACGCAATATGTGACTTATGACCCCTCCATTTTTATTGCATTTTACAGGTTTCATAGTTTTGGTAACCTTTGGTGTCCTGTCTTGATGTTTGTTTTTTTCGGACCTTTTTAGGTCCCTTTTACCCTTTTGACGTGGAATCTTTCTAGTGCTCCCAGAATTTTACGAAGGTTTGGAGACACTTGTGTTCCAGACGTTTCGAGCACGCGTTATTTTAAAGCAGGGCGTAAGGATGAGCATGGGATACTGCACCCATTTACTGTCTGTGCAGGCGAAACTGGAAGGGAAATAGTTCGTCGGCGCTGGCAAGTGTTCAGCGCGACCTGTGAAGAATAAACACATGCGGCCCGGAAGCTCCGTGGCCGGCTGCAAAGAGTAATGTAACTTTGTATCGTTGAAAAACAAATGGAGTGACTCGAGATAGTGACTGTTTATTAGACGTTGAAATGCTGTTGAGAGTACGTGTACTGGACGTGGATAGTCAGCCACGATAAAAGCTTATGTATTAATTGTGTTCAAAAGTGTGTAATGAACTGATCTTGGGTACCCGGTAATGTGTGGGATTACGTCATAAAGTTTAGTTGTTTTTTTGTGCAAAGTGGAAATAAATATGTTCTGGTACGTTGAATGATATTCCACGAGTAGCGTATTTTTAAATAAGAAGAGAGAGAGAGAGAGCGAGAGAGCGAAAATTTCCCCTTCCTAGCAGTGAAATCTTCGGAGAAGCGACCGGTGCTAGCAGAAGACATCGGCGCCGCAAGAAAGCAGAACCAGCATTCTTCAACAAGTAAGTCCACGAAAACGCTTAAGCTGTATAGAGGGAGCTTGACATTACACCGGGCCACCGCACGTTCTGTTCTATGATAGCACTGGGATGAGAATGACCGTAGATGACTAATTTTATTTTTGAGTAATTTGTTAATTTGTTTGTTTATTTGTAACTAATTTATTTTGATTTAGAAATCTTCTCCCAACAGTTCCTTGTCTGTTATTTCAGACATCAGGATCCCCTCCCATTCGTGTGTAACATAATGTTTTCATTATTGCAATTTACACTAAAGTATGGAGTTTTAAGTGTTCCGAAACCGGTCATGTAGACAACAAACTATCGTGGATTAATGCGGCTTCTTTATTTATCAGAATTAGTGGGAAGATATTCCGGCTAGGAGAACCTGTTTTCAATGTTGATCCGCCACTAGGTACATCTTGTGTGAGACAATCCAGTTAAACTACGAGCAATGACATTACCGTTTCAGTCAAATGATGGTGCGTCGGTAGGCACTGTAAAGTTGTTACGGCTGAAAGTGGAACCTGACTTACCACTGGAGGTATTGAAGTATTGGATACGGCTTTTTGTTCGGAGGAACATAGTATTGTACGTGTATGAGAGAGGGACGCAGGCAAAGTAGTTCCCGCTAATATGGATACTTTTTACACTGAGGAGGTTAAGTTGTTAAAGGGAACATAATCAGCTACACTGGTGCTTCTAGATGAGGCGAACTGCCACTCCGAAGCTGTAGGCTATAAGAGGTCACAGGGTGCTGCTAGGACTGTGTTTAGTGAGAAGTTGAAGCATTTAAAGGGGCAGACACTACGCAGACGGAGGACCTGTTGCCAGGATTGCAGGGTTTGTTTTTTCCACGTGGATGGCTCCCTGGTCCACCAGAAACACTACTCGAGGTTCCGACAAGGAATGAAGCACCGGTGTATTGAAGGCTGTACGATGGGAATTAACAGACTTTGAAAGCGGATTGGTGCTTGGAGTAAGATGCATGGTCACATTCCATTTCAGAAATTGTTAGGGAACTCAAAATTCCGAGATCCGCAGTGTCAAGAGTCTGCCGACAATACCAAATTTCAGGCATTACCTCTCACCACGGTCAATACAGTGACCGACGGCCTTCAATTAACTACAGAGACCGACGGCGTTTGCGTAGAATTGTCAGTGCGCTGATGGTAAGGTTTAAGGGTAGCGCAGTTCCCACGAAGCCGTGGACATAAGTTGTCAATAAGGCACTGTGCAAGCTGGTGGGGCACTTAAATGGTGTGAGCAGTGTTTACATAGAATGGACCGGGTCCTCTTGTCCAACTGAATCCATCACTGACAGGAAATGGCTATGAATGGCTACTTGGAGACCATCTGCAGCCATTCATGGGCATAGTGTTCCCAAATAATGACAGAATTTTTATGTGACAATGCGCCATATTAGTGGACCACAATAATTCTCGTATTGTTTGAAGAACAGCCTGGATCATTCGAGCGAATGAGTTGGAACCCAGATCGCCCGATATGAATCTCATGGCACATTAAAGAGACATAATCGAGAGGTCATTTCGTGCACCGAATCCTTCACCGGCAACATTTTCCAATTATGGACGGCTGTAGAGGCAGCAGGGAATTGTATTCAAAGCATCCTTGGTCAAGAGTTCAAACCCCGCCACCACTGTCTATAAATGTTGAATGAAAATCATTAGCAAGGGTGGCTGAACACTTCCGACATAAGGAATCCCTCTCATTCAGCCAACGGCCTTGTCAAAGAGGGAGGAGGAGCGGAAAGGGGTTCAGGGCACTCTCTTGCTCTTGGGCTGGGAAACTACCAATGCAGGTGGAAGAATCAGCAGTGATCAACAGCGTGAGGATGCAGAAGGCAACTGAAGCCACTGTATTAAAGACACATAACGTTTATCCACAGGACATGTGGTTTGTATTTGAGAAAGTGTCTTGATAATCTCTCCTTTGACAAAAGATTCAGGGTTAGTCCCCTATTCGGATCCCGAGGAGGGGACTGAGATGGTGACAATGAGGAGAATATTGAATAACCAACGAAAGGATCACGTTCTACGAGTCGGTGCATAGAGTGTCAAAAGCTTGAACACTGTAGGGGAGCTAGAAAAGAGGTATGCTAAGGCTCAGTCTGGATGTAGTGGGGCTCAGTGAAGTGAAATGGAAAGAAGACAAGGTCTTCTGGTCAGATGAGTTTAGTGTAATGTCAACAGCAGCAGAAAATGAAATAACGGGAGTAGGATTCGTTACGAAGAGGAAGATAAGTAACAAAGTGGATTACTGTGAACAGTTTAGTGATATGGTTATTCCAATCTAAATCGATAGCAAACCAACACCGACAAAGATAGTTCAGGTATACTTGCCGACAACGCAGGCAGAAGATGAGGAGATAGAGAAAGTATATGAGGACTGAACGGGTAGTTCAGTACGTAAAGGGAGACGAAAATCTTATAGTCATGGGGGACTGGAATGCAGTTGTTGGGGAACGAGTTGATTAATGGTTTGTGGGGGAATATGGGCGTGGTACTAGGTGTTAGAGCACAGAAAGACTAATTGAGCTCTGCAATAAATTTCAGTTAGTAATAAGGAATGCTCGACTCAAGGATCACTTGGAAAGGGCTGAGAGATACTCGAAGATTTGAGTTGGCTGACATCATGGTCAGCCGAGATTCCGAAATCAGATACTGGATTGTAAGGTGTACCAAGGAGCAGATCTAGATTCTGATCATAATGTAGTAGTAATGAAGAGTAGGCTGAAGTTCAAGTGACTAGTCACGAAGAGTCAGTGGAGAAAGAACTGGGATACGGAAGTACTAACGAAAGAAGAGATACGCTTGACGTTCTCTGAGGCTACAGATACCACGATAAGAAATAGCTCGGAAGGCAAGAAAGAATAGGCAGTCTCGGTTGCAAAATGGTTTTTTATTTATTTAATTTGTGATGAATTTCACTTTCACAGGAGCATCATCAGAAATCGGGTAGAAACACAGGAGGACCACTGGCAAGTCTACAGAAAGTCTCCAAATCACCACAGATGGCACGTATCTTAGTAGGCAGTTCATTTGAAGGGGAATGTACAAATCTAAAAAAAGGCAATCGCAGAAACTTGAAAGAGAAATATAGGTACAAAAAAGGTTGATTGATGAAAGAAGAAAGCACAAGAATGTTCAGGGTAGTTCAGGAATACAGAAATACAAATCACTTAGGAATGAAATGAATACGAAGTTCAGGGATGCTAAAATGGCTGCATGAAAAATGTGAAGAAATCGATAAAGAAATGATGGTCGTAACGACTGACTCAGCATACAGAAAAGTTGAAACAACCTTCGGTGAAACTAAAAGCAAGGGTGATAACATTAAGAGCGCAATGGGAATTCCACTTGTAAGTGCAGAGGAGAGAGCCGATAGGTGGAAAGAGTACGAGGGATAAGACTTCGCAATGACGTGATAGAAGAAGAAACAAGGGTCGATATAGAAGAGATAGATTTTAAAAGAGCTTTGTGAGACTTAAGGTCGAATAAGACAGAAGGGATAAACAACATTCCATCAGAATTTCTCATTGGGGGAAATGACAACAAATCGGCCGTTCACATTGGTCTGTAGAACGTATGAGTCTCGCGATATATCAACTGAGTTTCGGAAAAGCATCTCCCTCACAATTCGGAAGATAGCAAGAGCCGACAAGATAGGGAATTATCTCGCAATAAGCTTGACAACTCATGCAGCCACGCTGCTGACAAGAATAGTATACGGAATAATGGAAAAGAAAATCTGGTGTGTGTTAGATGACGATTTGTTTGGATTTAGGAAAGTAAATGTACCAGAGAGGCAGTTCTGCCGTTGCGGTTGATAGTGGAAGCAAGACGAAAGAAAGTAAAGTCACCTTCATTGGCTTTGTCGACCTGGGAAAAGCATTCGACAATGTAAAATGGTGTAAGATGTTAGAAATGCTGAGAAAAGTAGGAGTAAGCTATAGGGAAAGAGCGGTAATATACAATACGTGCAAGAACCAAGAAGGAAAAATGAGAAAGAAGACCAAGAACGAAGTGTCGAATTAAGAAGTGTGTAAGAGAGGGATGTAGTCTTTCACCCCTACTGTTCAATCTATACATCGAAGAAGAAATAACGGAAAAAAAAATAAAGTTCAAGAATGGAATTAAAATTCAGTATGAAGGATATTATTAAGATTCGCTGATGACATTCCTGTCTTCAGTGAAAATGAAGGAGAATTACAGCATCTGCTGAATGGAATGAACACTCTAATTAGTACAGAATATAGATTGAAAATAAATCGAAGAAAGTCGGAAGTAATGAGAGCAGAAATGAGAACAGCGATAAACTTAAGGATTGGTGATCCGTAGTAAATCAAGTTGAGGAATTCTGCTACCTAGGCAGCAAAATAACCCACGACGGAGGGTGCAAGGGTAAGGGCAAAAAGGCACTCCTGGCCTAGAGGAGTCTATTGATATGAAACGTAAGCCTTAATTTGAGGAAGAGAATGTACGTTTGGAGCACAGTGTTGTATGGAAATGAAGGCAGAACAGAAGAGAGTTGAAGAATTTGACATGTGGTGCTATAGAGGAATGTTGAAAATTGGGTGGAATGATAAGGTAAGGAATGAGGAGTTTCTTCGGAGTATCGGTGAGGAAGGGAATATAAGGAAAACACTGATAAGAAGAAGGGATATGATGGTAGGATATCTGTTACGACATCAGGGGTAACTTCCACGGTACTATGAGGAGCTGTGAAGGGTAAAAATTGTAGAGGAAAACGGAGACTGGAACACATCCAGCAAATAATTGAGGACGTTGACTGCAAATGCTAGTCTGAGATGAGGTTGGCCCAGGAAAGGAATTCGTGGCGGCTGCATCAAACCATCAGAAGACTAACGACTAAAATAAAAATAAAAAAAAATAAAAAAAAACCGGCCGGTATGGCCATGCGACGTCGAGCTGCTGTACTACGCTAGGCAAAAGGATGTCCGATAGGATATTAGAAGGTATCCCATGACTTTTGTCTCGTCAGCGTATTGGGTCGTAGCATTAGTGAGGGTGAAGTAAGAAGTGATCCCACGTCAATGACAGCAGTGCAAGATTTTTCCAGTATCAGGAACAATAAAGGAGTTGCAACCCTTTCTAGGCCCCACGAATTATTATAAGAAATTCGTCAAGGGATGTGCGGATGTAGCAAAACCATTTGCGCAATTGCTGAGTGTTAAATTTCTACGGTCGATGGAGTGTCAATGAACACTTGATGATGAAGTCCCATACTCCGAGGAGCGTACGGGACGATGCGGGAGACCCGCACCGCTGTACCAGGAAAGGTCCTAGTGGAGGTGGTTTGCCATTGTCTTCCTCCGACCGTAATGGGAATGAATGATGATGTAGACGACGCAACAACACCCAGTCATCTCGAGGCGGGAAAAATCCCTGATCCCGCCGGGAATCGAACCCGGGACCCCGTGCGCTGGAAGCGAGAACGCCACCGCAAGACCACGAGCTGCGAACACTTGAGGAACTAAAAAGTGTTTTAACGTCGAGACCTTTGTTGGTGTTTCCAGACTTTCAAAAATGGTTCAAATGGCTCAGTGCACTATGGGACTTAACGTCTGAGGTCATCAGTCCCCTAGAACCTAGAACTACTTAAACCCAACTAACCTAAGGACACACACACATCCATGCCCGAGGCAGGATTCGAACCTGCGACAGTAGCGGTCGCGCGGTTCAAGACTGATGCGCCTAGAACTGCTCGGCCACAACGGCCGGTTCCAGACTTTCAGAAGGAGTCGAATCATGCTCTTGGGTGTAAGGCAGGAAGTAGGGGGCAGCAATATCCTGTTACCTTTGCATCAACACAGTTGCAAGTAATAGAAAGGAATACTCCACAATCGAGAGGGAAGTGTGTATCTTCGTGTACAGAATAGTATACTTCCGATATTACCGTAATGGTAGAGAATTCAAGGTATGATGGACCATGCTGCTTTGAAGGGTTACTAGGTTTGGATGACTAATCCAGTAGATTAACGAGATGGGCATTGAAACTCAGTGAATCTGAGTACGAAGTAATCCACAAACCTGGGAAGTAACATGGAAATGCAATAGGTTGAACAGGAAGATAGTGGCAGTACAAGCACTAGGTCAGAACCTTGGGGAATGACTTACAGCACAGAACGCTGAAAAAGAGTATACACAATGTGGGAAGCAACAGCAGTTTGGAGTGTATGACAGATTATTACGTAGAGGAACGAAACTAGGCCGTATGTCGCGGTGCCAACCAAGTTGAATCTAGAAGTATTACGTGAAATACATGACCACATTTTATCAGGCCATGGGAGATGCAGGTCTACAGATCGGAGAGGGGCAGTTACGTGTTGGAGTAAGGGAAGGAAGAATGATGTTGATCAGCTCGTCTGAAATTGTGTGGGTTGTGTACAGTTGATGGAATCAAATCGGAAGCAAGTATTTTTACAGACATTGTCAGAAGCAACGGAAGAGTTCAGTTTCATTACGGTGGGCCTGTTGAGCCCATTCAACCGAACACCAGCAGGTAACCTTTTTTGCGGAACATAATAGGCCATTTTTCTTGTTACACAGCGATTTAAATCGCAAGCAAGTACTGTTACAGAGATTGTCAGAAAGTAGACGTGATGGACCTATTGAACTGAACACCGAACATCTGCAGGTGATCATTTTGCGCTGATCATAACAGGCCATTTTTCTAATTACAAAGATATTTAAAATCCAAGGAAGTACTAAACACATGAAAAAATTTTTGCATCACCCCGGTTAGCAGAACTCCTGAAGATAGACGTTGACTGTGGATACTGTATCACAGACACAGTCCCTTTGACTGTTTAGAGACGTCACTAAACCCGCCCAAAGATGTAAACAACCATGCACGAGGAGGCCTATTAGACGGAGAGGTTCCAACAGCCGATCAGTTCCAGTCATTCCACCAGGACGATTCGTGTTGTCTGTAGTTCAACTGTGCCTAGACGGTCAGTAACGCGGTTCGATCGCTTCCGCATTGTTAATTTGTGCCAGGAAAGGTTCTCAACAAAGTGAGTTTTAAGGCGTCTTGGACTGAACCAAAGCGATGTTGTTCGGACATGGAGGAGATACACAGAGAGACAGGCACTGTCGATGACATGCCTCGCTCAGGCCGGCCAAGGGCTACTACTGCAGTGGATGACCTGAACCATACTTTCAGATAGCGGATTTACTTTGGATCGGATATACTTGGTGTATAATGACGTGATGGTGGTTGCTAGTTGCTGTGAGCAAGGAAAACTCAAGGGGGTAATGCGTTTGGAATTACGAAGTAACGGACCATTAATCAACAGGGCTATTGGTGAAATTCTGGGTCCCACGCTCCATTTATTATTTGGAAGGGAGTTACTCTGCTAAATGTAACACAGACACAGCTGTCTAGGCCAGACGAACCTCAAGAGATGTTGTCCACACTAAACTTTACCTTCCTTAACGACGTGGAAACCGAGCCCGCACTCTTCATTCAGTCAAATAGCAGCAGGACAGGAGCGGCAGATCACCACAGAGCAATAGATGCAGCATGAGGAACAGTATCGGTGTGGGAGATGTTAGGTAACCTTGACCTTGAAAGTTGCAATTCCTAGTGCCGTGGTGAGTGATTTTTCTCTGTTTTATGGCTGCGGAATTTGGACCATTAAGAAGAGAGATGAAAGGAGAACAGAAGCAAGTGAAATTACCTCTGTTAGAAACACGACTGGATATACTTTAATGGATAAAAAGTGAAATGATGTCATTCGAGGTGAACTGAATATTTAAAACACAACTGAGGTAATAAAGCAACATCAGTTAACATGGAAAAAACTCATGAACCGCGTGTCAGATGGAAGAATAAGTAAAACGATAAAATAATACTAAACCAAGAGGCAGAAGATCCTTAGGAAGACCAAAGAAGAGACGACCTGACGATTGTTCAAGGAGACAGAACAGATGAAAACGCCAACCCTTGATGTAGATGAAGATGGTGAGCCGGCCGGAGTGGTCATGCGGTTCTAGGCGCTACAGTCTGGAACCAGGCGACCGCTACGGTCGTAGGTTCGAATCCTGCCTCGGGCATGGATGTGTGTGAAATCTTTAGGTTAGTTAGGTTTAAGTAGTTCTAAGTTCTAGGGGACTGATGGCCTCAGAAGTTAAGTTCCATAGTGCTCAGAGCAATTTGAACGATTTTTGAAGATGTTGATTTTTTGCTTAATTTCATATTGCCAGAAATGAATGTTTACTGATAGCATTAATGTTTGTGTTTTTACCTTTAGTATGTCTTATTGGTAAATAGGATGGGCCTACATATTTAGAAATTTCAAATACTGATAGCGTTTTATAGTATTAAGTTTTCCATTAGTGTGACGTGTATTGAATGGACTAAATTTTTTTCTTTTCAGCATGGTTAATGGTAACAAGAGCACTTACTATGTACCTACATGTTTAGTTTGACGTTGATACTATATGAGGATATTTTATGATCTGAAGATGGCAGTAGCCGGTAATAGTGAAGTATAAAAATTTGTGTGCTCAAGACGGACTTTTAAAATAAAGTGCCAAAAATATGATCACGGACTCATTTTCAGACTTTATGTCTTCAATTGATAATAGAGCCATCGTTGTTAAATTATTCAGTTAACTTTTATTTGGTATTTCTGTGTATTGAATTAACTCATAATTCTAGCCAATGCACAGACTGAGTGCAGGGTCACAGCTGCACGTTATTATTTGCAGTGAATTAGCTACAGGGAATGAAAGCGGACGAGTGCAGCTTGACCCTACCACTACACAGAGATATTCTTTTTAAACAGGGGTATGCGTAAGCCAAGTACCTGAAGTATGACCAACCGCAGGTTAAGATGCATGCAACTGGTCAGGTCACATGGGATGCTGCTAGGAAGAACAACTAAGCTTGCAATAACGATTAGGTACCAACACAACACGAACTCTGGAACCCCATTTGAATGCTTGAGAAGAGACTTCAGCCCACAGAGATTTGTCAGTGCCAAAACCCACGTTGAACTCTAATTTTCGATCTGAATTGTACAGCCTGCTCTTTCGTCCCCCCCCCCCCCCCCCACACACACCCCCATCATTCTTTTCCTAAAAATTGCTCCCTGTGATCTATCTTCTTCCTGATGTCACAGGCATTTGTACCATCCACGCGTTTTTGCAGCCAGTAGCTAGCCTCACATCACATGTCTTAAGAAAGTAAACAACTGAACTGAAGGCTAGACTCTTATTTTGCTGCATCCCATTATTCTTTTGGAAAGCATGCGATTGTTATCTGCTTAAGGCACTATCCTAACCGTGGTGGATCATCGGTCTCCCACTCATGGAAGCTCTTTTCCTCAGCAGTGCCTGGCCGCTAGGCTGAAGATGTGTCATAAATGAATATTAGCACCAGTTCTCTGGGGACTCGCCCAGCGACGCAACTTTCACCATGACCACACTTCAAGCTACTTGCCCTGTTTTTGTGAATGCCAGACTCCCGTCTGGCTGTTGGGGCCTGCTTTCTCTTTACGTCATACAATATCTTGTCTGTTCCGAAGCATTCTCTGAAAGCAAAGAAGAAAAGAGACTCACGCCATGTTAAATGTAGTTAAGGCCATGAAGTTAGTTAGAGATCATTATAAACAGTCACTGCAGTCCAGTTTTCTTTATAAACTATTATTGTAATATCGTAGGGCAACGGCCTTGCCGCAGTGGATACACCGGTTCCCGTGAGGTCACCGAAGTTAATCGTTGTCGGGCGTGGCCGGCACTTGGATGGGTGACCATCCATGGCGCCATGCGCTGTTGCCATTTTTCGGGGTGCGCTCAGCCTCGTGATGCCAATTGAGGAGCTACTAGACCGAATAGTAGCTGCTTCGGTCAAGAATACCATCCTACGAGCGGGAGAGCGGTGTGCTGACCCCACGCCCCTCCTATACGCATCCTCCACTGAGGATGACACGGCGGTCGGATGGTCCTGGTAGGCCACTCGTGGCCTGAAGACGGAGTGCATTGTAATATCATGATTCCTCGTTATCCTCTTACGAGCAGGACACGGCAAGTACCTTCACTCGATTTTCCTGAAGCTTCGCTCAATACAAGAGGGGTCGAAATAAACGAACATGGGTCTCGGCTTATCCGTAGATACAGGACAGTTTCTGAACAAATGACAGTCACAGTTTTCGGGGTATTTACAGGTACTTCATGAGCATTTTACCGTGTAATATTCTCAGACGAAATGCTGACAGTGTTGTTAGCATTGCAGCTTCTCAATTTTGCGCCCTGTGCTGTGTTCGAAACCAAATTATGACTTGTATCTTTGTTTTCATTTACATACACATGTCTGTAGAAGGTTACTACACGAATGTTTCCCAGTGTATATTGATGTAAGGTAATCGTCTACTAATCGTATGTCACATGATAAATTAAAAGAAAAGAAAGAGGAACTTATTTGAAATAGTTTTCGGTGGAATTCCTAATCGTATGTCACATAATAAATTAAAAGAAAAGATAGAGGAACTTATTTGAAATAATTTTCGGTGGAATTGCTGTAGAGCACTTTGATTCATAGTCAGCTGCAAGCGCCAGTTTACGGAAAAGTGATTCGTTATGCTTAGCTTATCGCAAAATTATTGGCAACGTGCGAAATTTTGGCCAGTGTTAACGATGTTTCTTTCCCGAGTGAGCCCGCATCTCGTGGTCGTGTGGTAGCGTTCTCGCTTCCCACGGCCGGGTTCCCGGGTTCGATTCCCGGCGGGGTCAGGGATTTTCTCTGCCTCGTGATGGCTGGGTGTTGTGTGCTGTCCTTAGGTTAGTTAGGTTTAAGTAGTTCTAAGTTCTAGGGGACTGATGACCATAGATGTTAAGTCCCATAGTGCTCAGAGCCATTTTTTTTCCCGAGTGAGATTTACTCGAAGAAATGTCTCTGTGGCAAACCTACCTTCGCGCTATGCTCGTGGCGTTCGGAGTATTTGTGTTCCGAATGTGCCTACTATCGATAGCATCGAATGGAATGCACCAAATAGTCTAGAAGAATAGACATCTGAATAAAATATAGGAGTTGATATAAAAATTGATACGAGGATGAAATAATGGAATGTGAGAATTTGAAAAGATTGTATCCCCTCAGGACACCATACAAACATATATCACATAATACAGGGCTATTACAAATGATTGAAGCGATTTCGTAAATTCACTGTAGCTCCATTCATTGACATATGGTCACGACACACTACAGATACGTAGAAAAACACATAAAGTTTTGTTCGGCTGAAGCCGCACTTCAGGTTTCTGCCGCCAGAGCGCTTGAGAGTGCAGTGAGACAAAATGCCGACAGGAGCCGAGAAAGCGTATGTCGTGCTTGAAATGCACTCACATCAGTCAGTCATAACAGTGCAATGACACTTCAGGACGACGTTCAACAAAGATCCACCAACTGCTAACTCCATTCGGCGATGGTATGCGCAGTTTAAAGCTTCTGGATGCCTCTGTAAGGGGAAATCAACGGGTCGGCCTGCAGTGAGCGAAGAAACGGTTGAACGCGTGCGGGCAAGTTTCACGCGTAGTCCGCGGAAGTCGACGAATAAAGCAAGCAGGGAGCTAAACGTACCACAGCCGACGGTTTGGAAAATCTTACGGAAAAGGCTAAAGCAGAAGCCTTTACAATTGCTACAAGCCCTGACACCCGATGACAAAGTCAAACGCTTTGAATTTTCGGCGCGGTTGCGACAGCTCATGGAAGAGGATGCGTTCAGTGCGAAACTTGTTTTCAGTGATGAAGCAACATTTTTTCTTAATGGTGAAGTGAACAGACACAATGTGCGAATCTGGGCGGTAGAGAATCCTCATGCATTCGTGCAGCAAATTCGCAATTCACCAAAAGTTAACGTGTTTTGTGCAACCTCACGGTTTAAAGTTTACGGCCACTTTTTCTTCTGCGAAAACAACGTTACAGGACACGTGTATCTGGACATGCTGGAAAATTGGCTCATGGCACAACTGGAGACCGACAGCACCGACTTCATCTTTTAACAGGATGGTGCTCCACCGCACTTCCATCATGATGTTCGGCATTTCTTAAACAGGAGATTGGAAAACCGATGGATCGGTCGTGGTGGAGATCATGATCAGCAGTTCATGTCATGGCCTCCATTCGCTCCCGACTTAACCCCATGCGTTTTGTTTCTGTGGGGTTATGAGAAAGATTCAGTGTTTAAACCTCCTCTACCAAGAAACGTGCCAGAACTGCGAGCTCGCATCAACGATGCTTTCGAACTCATTGATGGGGACATGCTGCGCCGAGTGTGGGAGGAACTTGATTATCGGCTTGATGTCTGCCGAATCACTAAAGGGGCACATATCGAACATCTGTGAATGCCTAAAAAAACTTTTTGACTTTTTGTATGTGTGTGCAAAGCATTGTGAAAATATCTCAAATAATAAAGTTATTGTAGAGCTGTGAAATCGCTTCAATCATTTGTAATAACCCTGTAAATATGTGACACATTTTGTGAAATCGATTCGTAATTTTACAATTAATATAACGCTCTTGTATTCCATAATTTGATAAGAAATATTCGTGTAGTAACTTCATACGGACATGGGTAGATAAATGAAACCAATAAAAAGAAAATGTAATACAGAAATTATTAATCGAGTTTTGAACGCGGGCACAAAAGTAAGAAGCCACGATGCTAAGCTTTCTTTTTTTTCAGAATCCTGAAAACCCCTCAAGATTATAAAGGGTGGCAGGCAGTCCGAGTCCAATGTATAGGCGCGTCATTTTACGTTCCGAATCGGACGGGCGCCTGCCAATTCCGGGAACGCGCCAACGCCGTGGAAAAAGCTTTGTTAAGATAGTCGGCAAAATGGTCGCCATAACGGGAACGGCGAGCAATATCCGCACGTGCAGTCTGTAAGTACTGCCAAAAATCAAGGCGCGAATGATCAGCATCTCAATATACCTACGCCAATGTCCAGTCCTTGATGCAGAGAACGGCCCAAGATTTCGTGGCTGGAAAATATTCCACCGCCGACTAAAGAAAGGACTCTGGGTCAATACCATGACGCGGCACTCGTAGGAAACACACGATCATTTGTGACCCCAACAAACAGGCTTCTGCACTGGCTACACAGTTGAATCGGTGACGATCATCGTCGACACTACGACAGACTGTGCAGAGATGAGAGTCCGCCGGTCCTATGGGATGGAGCCACTGATTAGTTGGCCACTCCGCACAGGTCGCACAATACCAAGTCGAACTGATATGCGTCTTAAAGAAACAGTGATGTGCCGCCAAATCACAGTCCACTGCAGCAACAGAAACTTGCATTCTACGACGTTACAGATGACACTACGCAGGAAAAAGCATTAGAAATCCTTGTAAGTAGGCTGTTTAGGTTTTTATGTTGGTAATGTCACGTAGCGCTCTGTATGAAAATCACTGACTGTGCTGTGTGCAGTCTGTGGCTGATTTGTACAGTATTGTTGGAATATTCTCTATTGTAGTGTTGGGCAGTTGGACGTGAACAGCTCGTAGCGTTGCGCATATAGATGGGTCGAACTCGTTCATTCCCGTGAACTACTTCATTCATTTCACTCTTTGCCGTGAAACGTTCAAATGAAGTAGTTCATTCATGAAGTACGGAAGCCTGGCGAAGTTGCCCAGTTCGCCGCTCAGCCGCGGCTACGCTCGCTTCGCCTCGCTCGTACAATAAAGCTTCGTAATACTTCATAATTTTACCAACAGATTGCCGAACTATGCAGTAACGTGCACACAACGTTTTACGCTCGTACACCGTCTGAGTTAATAGTGATAGAGCATGGTCGAAGGGGACAAAGGAAAGATAAACAGAGAAGCCTGTCACATATAAAGAAGGTATTACATTTAATCTTGCTCGACATTTTCTCATGAAGTGCCCAAAAAAGTCTCTTATCTGCAAAGTGAAACCTTATTTGTTGTATTCATGGACTGAAAACTAGGGCTACCAACGAAATGCAGTCCAATCATATGTTCCTTTTAAAATTTAATCCAAAATAGAATGAGTATGTTTACCACAAAGTCTATATCTGTACGTGAAGTAACTATTCAGAAGTTTTCCTGTGATTCTATTTTTGTTGAGAATAATAACCCTCCAAATCCAAAACGTAAACTGTAACCTGTAGTCATTGGTACGATTTCACGTAAAATCCCTCTCTATTGTATTCGGAAAGAAGTTTTTGTGTCTGTTCACTCTTATACAATGGCAAGCAACTCGCGATCGCGTAAAAGTGGTGAAATTTGTGGTTTCTTCGCCGATTTAGGTGATGGGAAAGCAAAGTGCAGCTGCTGTTCTAAGTGTATTTCATATAAAGGAGGAAATACATTTAATCTAGCGCGTCATGTTCGAGTGCTGCATCCAACAGTGTCATTGTCAGTCAGGTGCTTAGCGCCCCCTGTTCCTGCCTCTTCCGATATTTCTTGGACAATCCAGAAGTAACATCAGCAATTGCCAGAAGCGAACAGCAGTCGGTGCCAGGAAATAACAGTTTCACTTCATTATCAGACAACAGATATCAATATCACGGAATATTACCTATGTATTTTCCGAAACCTCTCGAACAAAAGAAATCAGGAGATAGATTTCGCACTTCTGGAGACTGTTCTAAAGGATTATTTGCCCTTCAACATAGTGGAAAGAAAACATTTCCAAAGTTTTGTAGGCAAACTGAATGGTGCTTACAGAATGCCAGCTCGGAAGACCATTTCCAATACACTACTACAACAACAGTACGCCACGATGAAAGAAATTGTGAGAGTCAAAATTAATTCTGCGGAAGCGGTTGTGCTGACAATGGATGGGTGGACCTCAACCACAAATGAGAGTTATTTGTCGGTGACAGCACACTACGTTAAAGACCTAGAGTTGGCGTCTTCCCTCCTAGAGTGCTTTAAATACGACGAAAGGTACACGTCAGAAAAAATCTCCGAAGAACTGCGACGTGTCATAAGGGAATGGGGCATTTAAGAAAAAGTCGTGTGTGTTGTTAGCGACAATGCTGCTAATATTGTGGCAGCTATAAGACTCACAGCCTGGAAAAACATCCCCTGCTTTGCACACACACTCAACTTAATTGTTCAGAGTGGGCTTCCGCACATTCAGCCCATTGTGAATAAAGTAAAAAAAAAAAATGATGAATTTTTTAAAAGACGTTCGCAGGCCTGCACGAAACGGAAAAAGATGCAGGAACAGTTAAAAGAGCCAGTTCTGACTCTAAAACAGGGCACTGTTACAAGATGGAATTCAACCTATGATATGCTGCGAAGAATAATCGAGTTTAAGAATTCCCTAATGACAGTTATCACTCTGAAGTATCCTGATCTTCCAAATCTGACTGCAGAGGACATTGCAAATGTAACACAAGCCTGTGCACTCTTCAAAGTTTTCAAACACTGTACCGAGGAAATGTCAAGTGAAAACGTTGTCACTGCTTCTAAAGTCATACTCCTTAGTCGCTCGTTGAAAAAGTGGTGTTGCAGGTTTGTTAATAACACTGAAATTCATGTAGACGTGCAACAGATGGCCGAAAAGTTAGCTGAAGACCTAAAACGACTGTTTCGAAATATAGAGGAAAATTCCGTTTTCGCAGAAGCGACTTCATTGGATCCCCGGTTCAAATTCCATGGTTTTTCTGATGAAAATTCTGCTGAGAAGGTGAAATTAAACCTGATCAGGCACTGTGAGAAATTTGTGACGGACACATCCACTGCTACTGCAACAATCTCAGTTCCAACCACTGAATCTACTTCTAGTCTCTGGCTCGAATTTGATGAAGTGTTTTCCAGGCTGCAGAGTAATCCACACCCGAGAGCTGCTGCAATAGTGGAAGGCAATCCACTTCAGTGGTGGTCTGAACGGCTGTCAGTATACCCCTCGCTCTTTGAACTTGCAAAAATACGACTGCGTATTGTTGCAACCTCCACGCCGTGTGAAAGAGTGTTCTCGAAGGCAGGACACCTTATAACTGATAGAAGAAATCGCTTGACAGGAAAAAGTGGAACAAATCATGTGTTAAAACGGAAATCTCTGAACATTCGCCAAATCCATTGATGTTTATTCATAAATATTTATGTATTTTTTAAAATTTAATTAGGACAATCCTCAAATTGACCATTAGTGTAATTATTTCAATAACGTGTACGAGATAAGCATTCCTACATGAACGATTATCTTTCAAGTGTGGATTCCACGCATGCTCACAAGGTAGCATTTTATTTTCGTGTTGGCTGTGCGTGCTCACACAGGCAGCCTCTTCCTTTATATCTTTAATATTCATTTGTCTGCAAGCGCTGCCAACGGTAGGCTACCCATAGACGCGAAGTATAGCTCCACAAATAGTCACGGACTCACGGGTAATGATGTCAGCACTGCAGGAAGCAGCTGTCGCTGCCTTCTCCTCGCCCCTTCCCCCCCCCCCCCCCCCCCCCAACTCCTCATAAACCTGTCGTTCACCACAAACACCGCGCGATTCGTCGACAGGCAGTAGAGGGAGGACTGAAGTGAAGGGAGAATGAGTGACGTAGCGCCGATGTAGTGGGAGAGGGAGAGGGGAAGAGTGTGAGTGAACTAGAAAAAAGTGTGGAGTGTGCTATCTGTGAAGAGTTTGAAGTACTAGTTCATTGAACATGAGTGGTTAGTTCACACTTCACTGGAGTGAAGCGTTCATTTGAACGACTCATTCACGAGCTCCGCTCCCCATCACTAGTTGCGCAGTTGGAGGTGAGCTTCCAGCAGTGGTGGATGTGAGGAGAGAGATCGCAGAATTTTGAGAGCGGACGATCTGGACGTGTGTCTGTCAGAAAAACGAAATTTGTAAGACTGGATGTCATGAACTGATATATATACACTACTGGCCATTAAAATTGCTACACAAAGAAGGAATGAAGATGATAAACGAGCATTCATTGGACGCATTATACTAGAACTGGCATGTGATTACATTTTCACGCAATTTGGGTGCATAGATCCTGAGAAATCAGTACTCATAACAACCATCTCTGGCCGTAATAACGGCCTTGATACGCTTGGGCATTGAGTCAAACAGAGTTTGGATGGAGTGTACAGGTGAGACATCTGGAGAACGTGCTGGTCAGGGCAGCAGTCAAACATTTTCTGTATCCAGAAAGGCCCGTACAGGACCTGAAACATGCGGTCGTGCATTATCCTGCTGAAATGTAGGGTTTCGTAGGGATCGAATGAAGGGTAGAGCCACAGGTCGTAACACACCTGAAATGTGACGTCCACTGTTCAAAGTGCCGTCAATGCGAACAAGAGGTGACCGAGACGTGTAACCAATGGCACCCCATACCATCACGCCGGGCGAAAAGTCAGTATGGCGATGACGAATACACGCTTCCAACGTGCGTTCACTGCGATGTCGCCTAACACGACCATCATGATGCTGTAAACAGAACCTGGATTCATCCGAAAAAATTACGTTTTGCCATTCGTGCACCCAGGTTCGTCGTTGAGTACACCATCGCACGCGCTCCTGTCTGTGATGCAGCGTCAAGGGTAACCGCAGCCGTAGTCTCCCAGCTGACAGTCCATGCTGCTGCAAACGTCGTCGAACTGTTCATTCAGATGGTTGTTGTCTTGCAAACGTCTCCATCTGTTGACTCAGGGATCGAGACGTGGTTGCACGATCCGTTACAGCCATGCGGATAAGATGCATGTCATCTCGACAGGATCATACGAGGCCGTTGGGATCCAGCATGGCGTTCCGTATTACCCTCCTGAACCCACCGATTCCATATTCTGCTAACAGTCATTGGTTCCCGACCAACGCGAGTAGCAATGTCGCCATACGATAAACCGCAATCGCGATAGGCCACAATCCGACTTTTAGCAAAGTCGGAAAGGTGATGGTACGCATCTCTCCTACTTACACTAGGCATGACTACAACGTTTCACCAGGGAACGCCGGTCAACTACTGTTTATGTATGAGAAATCGGTTGGATACTTTTCTCATGTCACCACGTTGTAAGTGTCGCCACCGGCGCCAAGCTTGTGTGAATGCTCTGAAAAGCTAGTCATTTGCATATCACAGCATCTTCTTTGTGTCGGTTAAATTTCGCGTCTGTAGCACATCTTCGTGGTGTAGCAATTTTAATGGCCAGTAGTGTATTATGACTTTTGAACACTATTAAGGTAAATAAATTGTTTGTTCTCTATCAAAATCTTTCATTTGCTAACTATGCCTATCATTAGTTAGTGCCTCCTGTAGTTAGAATCTTTTATTTAGCTGGCAGTATTGGCGCTCGCTGTATTGCAGTAGTTCGAGTAGCGAAGATTTTTGTGAGGTAAGTGATTCATGAAAGGTACAGATTATCGTTAGTCACGGCCATTCTTTTGTAGGGATTGTTGAAAGTGAGATTGTGTTGCGCTAAAAATATTGTGTGTCAGTTTAGTGATGATCAGAATAAGTAAAGAGAGAAATGTCTGAGTACGTTCAGTTTTGCTCAGCTGTTTGAAAATCAAATAACGTAAGAGGTTTGTCAGCACAGTCATTTATAATTTTTCTAAGGGGCTGTTTTATCCTTTGTCGGCGGCCGGCGCGTTCGTGGGAGTTTGGTGCGAGCGTAACTGAGTTCCATAATAAGAGCCGCGAGGTTTGCAAACGCGAGTGTGAAGCTACCGTCCGGAACCAGGGAGAGAGGGACACTGGCGCAAGGACGGCAAAGCCTCAACACTGTGCTATTGCTTATACATCGTGTGCATGTAAAGTGTCGCCCAACGACCACGGGGCTACCATTTCTTCTGAGTACATCGCGTAGTTAAAGACACCTTAAGTACCTCGAAAATACGTCGAAAACTTTGACCATCGTTGTTTCAGAAATGGTCGGGTATCTACGGACAAGTCAAGACACGTGTTCGCTTATTTTGACCCCTCTTCCACTGACTGAAGTCCCTGGGAAATCTGATGATGCCACTTGCCGTGTTGTTCTCGTTAGCAGGATGTAATTAAGAAATTCTTTATTGAATCATTATAATTATACAAGTTAAGCTACTACCTAAATACATTAGTAGGTCATAATTCCAACTATTAACAATTGACAATTCTGCAGCTTTAGTTTCTAACACTACAGGTTAATACTACAATTTCTTCACCATTATGGGGACTGATCTGCTGTTATTTATTATACATGTTGTTCATGATGATTGGATTATATCTTCCTCTACAACTGTTAGAGTACTACTTTTGGTATGTTACTGTAATTACTCTACGTGCAGCGTTACAGGTGTGCCAGTAGAAACAAACCTAATTTTGGTGGTCTTCCCCAGTGCCGCTGGCACTGGGCTGGCCGATGACCTTTTCGCTGCAGTTCCTATTTCTAATCCTACAACCAGTCTATCTCTATCTCTACTGTTGTGATCGGTGCGTTGTCAAGTCCGGTGATCATTTACAACCCCCCCCCCCCTACCTAATCCACAAACATGGCGGACTCCAGCCGTGAGGCGGCTGGCGAAGTCCATGTCCCGGCGGAACAGGGAAGGTGCACGGAGTCTAAGTCTCGTGTTGTTTATTCTTTTGTTTCTTAAGTATTCTCTGAGGACTTTACTTGAAATCGCATCTGATGGTTTGTTCAATGTGTCCTCTTGGCTGAGCAGGTGGTGCGTGTCGCTGTTGGGTAATTGTTCTCTAAATTGTCGTGCAACATCGTCGAAGAGGGGGCACTCATACACCACATGGTATGGAGTGCCCTGCACTGCTCCACAGTCACACGTTGGTGTAGCCCGCTTCCCAAACCGACACAGATATGTCGGGTAGGGTCCATGTCTAGCAGGATGTAATTATCATATTAAATGAAAAGGGACACACAAGATGGCTTGCAGCTTTTCAAAGTGACAAGTATGGAGAACCGCATCAAACAATAGTCGCGGATTGTTCTTATTGTCCGTCTAATGTCAGAGTTGGAGGGAGAGATGGGAGTCGGACTCGCAGCTAGGAGAGCGCGCAGAGGGCGGTGTGGCTGTCAGGAGAAGGTGTGTAATTTCCGAGAGGGCTGGCTGGCGTGGAGACGGACGTGGCGGAAGTTGCGCAGCGGGCTGCGCTGCTCCCCGCTCTGTCCTGCCCTGTCCTGCCCCGCCGCTGCTTCATTAGGAGAGTGCGGCGGCGGCGGCTGCGGCTGCGGCGCCGCGCTGCCCCTGTCAACAGACCGCACCGGCTAACGACCCGCCAGCCGGCCACCAGACCACTGTGCCGGCCGTGACGGCGCCGCGCATCGCGCCGCGCCGCGCCGCGCCGAGACCCATCCCAAGCCTGGGCTGCCCTCCAATGGGCGACCCCTGGCCGCCGCTGCAAATACACTGCTCACCGCGCTGACACGCTTTTACACTGACAAGCAGAGAACCAAGTCTCTCTATGACACGGGACTCCTCCTGCAGTCGAGAGAGAGCCTTTTTTTTGTTAAGAAATACTTTTTTTAGATTCCACCAGCGAACCTGGCAGTGCTTCCCAGTGGCTGAACATGAATGGAAATTCAATATACCTTATGATCTCCTTTTATCACCTCTCTGTTCATCAGCTCCTCCTCCACCTTCTCCGTTCACGTTCTCTTCCGCCCCTGTCCGCCCCCCCCCCCCCCCCCCGACCCTAACATCTCCCCACCTTTAGCGTTGCACTCTCTCTGTCCATCTACACTACTGGCCATTAAAATTGCTACATCACGAAAATGACGCGCTACAGACGCGGAATTTAACCGACAGGAAGAAGATGCTGTGATATGCAAATGATTAGCTTTTCAGAGCATTCACACAAGGTTGGCGCCGGTGGCGACACCTACAACGTGCTGACGTGAGGAAAGATTCCAACCAATTTCTCATACACAAACAGCAGTTGACCGGCGTTGCCTGGTGAAACGTTGTTGTGATGCCTCGTGTAAGGACGAGAAATGACTACCATGACGTTTCCGACTTTGATAAAGGTCGGATTGTAGCCTATCGCGATTGCGGTTTTCCGTATCGCGACATTGCAGCTCGCGTTGGTCGTGATCCAATGATTGTTAGCAGAATATGGAATCGGTGGGGTCAGGAAGGTAATACGGAACGTGGTGCTGGATCCCGACGTCCTCGTATCACTAGCGGTCGAGGTAACAGGCATCTTATCCGTATGGCTGTAACGGATCTTGCAGCCACATCTCGATCCCTGAGTCAGCAGATGGGGACGTTTGCAAGACAACAACCATGTGCACGAACAGTTCGACGAAGTTTGCAGCAGCATGGACTATCAGCTCGGAGACCATGGCCGCGGTTACCCTTGACGCTGCATCACAGACAGGAGCGCCTGCGATTGTGTACTCAACGACGAACCTGGGTGCATGAATGGCAAAACGTCATTTTTTCGGATGAATCCATGTTCTGTTTACACCAGCATGATGGTGGCATCCGTGTTTGGCGACATCGCGGTGAACGCGCATTGGAAGCGTGTATTCGTCATCGCCATATTGGCGTATCACCCGGAGTGATGATAGGGGGTGGCATTGGATACACGTCTCGGTCACCTCTTGTTCGCATTGACTGCACTTTGAACAGTGGACGCTACATTTCAGATGTGTTACGACCCGTGGCTCTACCCTTCACTCGATCCCTGTGAAACACTATATTTCAGCAGGATAATGCACGACCGCATGTTGCAGGTCCTGTATGGGCCTTTCTGGATGCAGAAAATGTTCGATTGCTGCACTGTCCAGCACATTCTCCAGATCTCTCACCAATTGAAAATGTCTGGTCAACGGTGGCCGAGCAATAGCTCGTCACAATACGCCAGTCACTACTTTTGATGAACTGTGGTATCGTGTTGAAGCTGCATGGGCAGCTGTACCTGTACGCGCCATCCAAACTCTGTTTGACTCAATGCCCAAGCGTATCAAGGCCGTTATTACGGCCAGAGGTGGTTGTTCTGGGTACTGACTTCTCTGGATCTATGCACCCAAATTGCGTGAAAATGTAATCACATGTCATTTCTAGTATCATATATTTGTCCAATGAATACCCGTTTATCATCTGCATTTTTTCTTGGTGTAGCAATTTTAATGGCCAGTAGTGTATTTCTATCGCCCTGTCTTACCTCGTAGAGTCTTGTACCGCAAGGAAGGAAGGGAGAGGATGTTGTTATGGATGGCTAGCATCCTCTTTCTACAACAGAATTGCACACATGGATTAATATGGTTCTTTATTTACTTGTAGATTTACTTAACTGGAATAGAGTCTATGTGTTGTACTATGAGCTCATCAGTAATAGTCCTCTTGCAGACAATATTGGTAATCTTGCTGTTATAAACTGTAGTCTCCCTGTTGGTACAGAAAAAGTCCCTCCATAGTCGCTAATCTAGTCGCTAGGTAGGGTCGCAGCTTGTGTCTTGAACAGAGCCTGCTCTGCGTGTAACTCACAAACGCCAACTGAATGACAGAGTGCGTGAGTCCGAGCTTTGGAGTGAGTGAGACTCTTCGGTCGGTGGCGGCGGCCTAAATACATGCTGCCGAGAGGCCGTTGGTGGCATGCTGCTTGCAGATGTGTCTCTGGTCTCTATCGTGATAGACGCGCATGATCCAGCGTCTACTAATCGATCTTCGCTCCATCTTTGCCGACTGGTGTGCTAGTGGCAGCTTACGCCAGTACGCACTTTGAGTCATTTTTATTATTATTTCCAATGAAACCTTTATGGGAACTGAGGTTGCTAAAACTGAATGTGAAGATCAGTTGGGATCACAGTTTGTGGGGTATGAAAGACCAAATCCACTGTTAGATCTACGAGGATAGTAGCTGTCGTAGTTGAAACTGATGGCGAGAAAGGAGAAGAAGCCACGTACTTTTCCAACCACAGCGTTTTCTTTCTCAGACTTAGTTATAATAGAAAACCCATACGTTGTTTAAAAAAATGTATTGTCTGTGACTGTCTGAATGTTTATTAGAGTATCATATAAAAATCTGAAGTAAAACAGACAAGATCTTTTCGAGGTTTTTGGTAACAACGTTCCCGTTTTATGTTGTACATATATACCACAAATATAAAAAAGTTATTTAGCCTACGTCCCTTTGAGCGTTTATTAGAGGTTCACGTAAAATTCTGAAGTAATTCGGTCAAGAATGTTTCGAGATTTTTTTGGTACACAACTTCAAACAGTAACTTGTCTATACAGTAGTATAGAATAGGTACATTATTCGTTGACAGACCTTTGTGGATCTGGAACATATTGTTAAAAGAATATAGTGGAAATGAGCGTTTGGCGTCATTGGCCGGGAGGCCCCTCGCGGGGCAGGTCCGGCCGCCATATCGCAGGTCTTATTACATTCGGCGCCACATTGGGCGACCTGCACGCCGGATGGGGATGAAATGATGATGAACACAACACAACACCCAGTCCCTGAGCGGAGAAAATCTCCGACCCAGCCGGGAATCGAACCCGGGCCCAGAGGACGGCAATCCGTCACGCTGACCACTCAGCTACTGGGGCGGACAAAGAATATAGTGTAGGGTATGTAATGCAGATAGTTATAATTACATCTAAATTTCATGTTTATCGCACAGGTCCTTAGTGTTAGTTCCATAAGGAGCAGAAGAACTGAAAGAATTTAAGATTTTATTTTCATTTACAGACTAAAACAATAAAAATAACAGGTTATTAGAATAGCTGTCAGAGACATATAATATTGTGCGTAATATCAGTTATAGCCAAGCATCTGCAACACTTTCAAAATGGCTGCTGAGTTTCACTCCTGCATTGGTATAGTCACTCCGCGAGTGAGAATCGGGCACCCACAAGAAAGGTTAACATTATGACACGTCGAATCATTCACAAGAACAGAGTCATCTTTATTGTTATTGACGGAATCACTTGAAAATACTGCCGCCTTACTAGTCTTTACATGTCTAATGTCATCGTCACTGCAAACCTCCTGAGAACTGCAAAAACATTCATTCACACGATGATCCGGATCTTCATTCTCTGAATAATCATCGTCAAAAACTTCCGAAAGTATTTCAGATTCGCTCATTTCCACCCGTTTTCTGGATAGGGTCGTGTCCAAATGCAGGAGGACCTACGAGACGAAAGTAGTAACTTTTTGAAGTGGCAAAATACAATCAATATGCAAAATAAGTAAAAATTACATGAGGACTATCAAGTCTGACTCATTGAATACTAGTGTGAACACCTAATCAGAAGAAGTACCTAAAATATATCGCGGCATATGGCATCTACAGAGTGCAAAACACGAGTTATCTAGAAATCTGTACGTAACGGATGACGCGCTAAATACACTATGTGGTCAAAAGTATCCGGACACATGGCTGAAAATGATTTACAAGTTCGTGGCAACTTCCATCGGTAATGATGGAATTCAGTATTGTGTTGGCCTACCCTTAGCCTTGATGACAGCCTCCCTCTCGCAGGCAATGTTCAGTCAGGTGCTGGAAGGTTTCTTGGGGAATGGCAGCTCATTCTTCGCGGAGCGCTGCACTGAGGAGAGGTATCGATGTCGGTCGGTGAGGGCTGGCATGAAGTCGGCGTTCCGAAACATCCCAAAGGTGTGCTGTGGGATTCAGATCGGGACGCTATGCAGGCCAGTCCATTACAGGGATGTTATTGTCATGTAACCGCCACAGGCTGTGCATTAGGAACAAGGCCTCGATCGTGTTAAAAGATGCAATCTCTGTCCCCAAATTGCTCTTCAACAGTGGGAAATAAGAAGGTGCTTAAAACATCAATGTGACAGTGCCACCCAAAAAAACAAGGGGTGCGAGCGCCTTCATGCAAAACACGATCATATCATAACACCACCGCCTCCGAATTTTACTGTTGGCACTAAACACGCTGGCAGATGACGTTCACTGGGCATTCGCCATATCAATACCCTGCTATAGGATCACCACATTGTGTACTGTGATTCGTCACTCCAAACAACGTTTTGTCACTGTTCAATCGTCCAATGTTTACGCTCCTTACACGAAGGAAAGTGTCGTTTGGCATATACCGGCGTGATGTGTCGCTTATGAGCAGCCGCTCGACCATGAAATCCAAATTTTCTCTCCTTCCGTCTAACTGTCATAGTACTTGCAGTGGATCCTGATGCAGTCTGGAATTCCTGTGTGATGGTCTGGATAGATGTCTGTCTATTACACACTACGATTCTCTTCAGCTGTCGGCGGTATCTGTCAGTCAAGAGACGAGGTCGGCCTGTACGCTTTTGTGCTGTACGTGTGCTTTCCCGTTTCCACTTCACTGTCACATCGTAAACAATGGATCAATGGATCTAGGGATGTTTAGGATTGTGGAAATCTCGCCTTCAGACGTATGACACTAGTGACACCCAGTCACCTGACCACATTCGAAGTCCGTGAGTTCCACGGAGTGCCCCATTCTGCTCTCTCACAATGTCTAATGACTACTGAGGTCGCTGATGTGGAATACCTGTCAGTCTGAGTCAGCACAATGCACCTAAAACGAAAAACGTATGTTTTTGGGGGTGTTCGGATACTTTTGATCACATAGTGTACGAATAAATTCGGGATTCGTTCAGTATATGTTAACATGTGACATATTAGGAAATAAGGGGATGAAATAAGATATGTTTAAGGTATCGGAAAGTTTTGACTTTTAGTGGTGGAGAAGGAAGCAAAAACCACTGGCTACACCAACACTATCTTCCTTATTTGTAACGACACCGTAGCAACGACGAGGCTTGCTGACACCAAACCAGGTCACCAAAGTTCTTTGAGGACGAGTCTATGACCAAAATGATGTGTGTCCTGAAACACATTTTCTTTAAATGTTGCACGTAACATATTCTTTTAACATGTCCAAATTATTATACTCTGAAATGCAGCCTGCCGTCATTATTTGAGGTGCCACATGTGACCATCTCTCATTTAGTAATATTGGTATTGTCATCTTGTGAGCGTGGGGTTGCTATTCTGTCATTCTGCGCACTGGATTAATCTGAGATGTACCCTTTACCCTGTGGCTCCTGCAAGATGCAATTTCCACCCCACACTACTACAGAAGTCAGACAGATGCTACTAACGTTCTAAAGAGAAATGCCTGAAAAACTTTCAGCAATGAATATCTTCTGGAGTCGTCTGCTGTAAGGAAATGACACAGAAATTCACAAAATTTCTTACTTAACTAGTGAGATACTTGGGTACTGGAGTAGTGCTAGTTAGTGAAAGAAAAACAAGAAACTAATGAAAATTACTATTTATTTTGCTAAAATTCTGAGAAATCACAATGGCACCTTTAGTTGTGAACTGAAGTTATTTCTGGGTACTTTTCGGAATGTGAAGTTACCTCTCAAGGATAGGATTCGCTAATGAAATTTCTATACAAAGTTTAAGATTGTTAGCCCACATGTCGTGGTTGTGCGGTAGTGTTCTCGATTCCCACGCCCGGGTTCCCGGGTTCGATTCCCGGCGGGGTCAGGGATTTTCTCTGCCTCGTGATGGCTGGGTGTTGTGTGCTGTCGTTAGGTTAGTTAGGTTTAAGTTGTTCTAAGTTCTAGGGGACTGATGACCATAGATGTTAAGTCCCATAGTGCTCAGAGTCATTTTTTAAGATTGTTATTGACTTGGCAGAATGGCTGAGAGCCGCACCTACTTAACTTGAATAATTATCCATTAGAATGTTGCTAGGTACTGTCGAGGCTGTCGCGTGTGAAATGCAGTGAAGTGTAATGTTGTGGAGGAAATATGGGGCTTGCAAGAGCTGTAGCGTACAATACCGTAAGCTGCGATGACTGCTGTCTGCGCCGCTCGCTGCTGACAAATAAGATAACTCTCGTTCTATCTGGATTGACCTTCGCCAATCAAACTCTCCCTATGCCTTGATGAAGTCAAGGACTCCTATTCGCCCCTAGTCTAACTATTGCTGTGTTACACTCGTCAGATAACCAGTCAACCGCGATGCCACTCAAAAATTCGCTCGCAGGTATTTAACTATAACTATGTCCATTCACACCGCACAATAAGTGTGTCGGCCAACACAATGAACAACACTTAATTGCAAGGACTCAATATAGAGTCTCACTTCGATTCGCTCTCGACAGAGGTGCTCTCCCAGTGAAGTACTGAGGAGAGACTTGTTCCTCGCTCTTTGAGTACACGTACGAGCGCGCACGCTCTCGTTACGTGTTCTCGCTCCAGGAGGGACAACGGAATGGCCCCTCTCCACGCCAGATGTGAAGGGGTATATCTTTTGGTCTCTTCCATTACTCCTTCAGCTCAAGGCGTCAGAAATATCGCCTGCCAATCAGCATTGCTCTTCTAAAACGTGAAAATGACATTTCGTTTAAGGTGACCAATCCGGAAATCTGTAGCATCGTCATTTGGCGTTTGCTGTCTCCCTGTGAAAATCTCTGAAACTGCATGCTATATTTGTGAAGAATGCTTAGGTTGGGCACTCCCACACAATGTAGCGGAATTTGCTTTTAAGCCAAACACGGGGTCGTTCCCCCTTTCACTCGGGCACACGCTGTCTGCTCCACAGGCGGCCGTCAGCCGACGTTGATAGCTCCCTGTGAAAACCTCTGAAGGGACCGGCGTCCTGGCATGTGGTGTTTGCCTCTCCAGAACTAAAAGCTTTTTTGACTGTAGTGTCTTGAATGTGCGTGTGTACGCCAGCCTTGAGTATTTCAACCGTGGTGCGCTTACTTTTTATTTGCATATTGTTTACATGAATTCATACAACAATGACTTTATCTTATCGAGTTGGGTTCGAACAAAGTGTCTTGATGTGCGGAATATGATTGTGAGGGCGGAATATGTAAGCAATGAAGGTCAGGAGACCATGACGTCTTACAGTCTGGCTACTGAAACTGTAGCGAGTTTCTCACATTAAAACCTCTGTTTAGATGCGTTATTCTATATACAACATCACCTACTCCAACAGCATGTATTTGAACTCTGTAGTAGTTAATTGCGTTAAATCACTGAAACACTTTTCCCTGCAAAAATATGCTCATTGAATGTTTGTTGCAGCAGAATCTATTAGCTATCCTGTATAATCCATTTCATTACTATTCAGCCACTGCTGTAATTTCTCTTATTAAGAAATTAAATAGAATTTAATGTGGTCTGTAGCTGTTTGGAAATAAATTGAAGTGTTTACAATAATACAGGGTGATTCAAAAAGAATACCACAACTTTAGGAATTTAAAACTCTTCAACGACAAAAGGCAGACGTAAGCACTATCTGTCGGCGAATTAAGGGAGCTATAAAGTTTCATTTAGTTGTACATTTGTTCGCTTGAGGCGTTGTTGACTAGGCGTCAGCATCAGTTGATGCTAAGACGGCGACCGCTCAACAGAAAGCTTTTTGTGTTATTGAGTACGGCAGAAGTGAATCGACGACAGTTGTTCAGCGTGCATTTCGAACGAAGTATGGTGTTAAACCTCCTGATAGGTGGTGTATTAAACGTTGGTATAAACAGTTTACAGAGAATGGGTGTTTGTGCAAAGGGAAAAGTTGTGGACAGCCGAGAACGAGTGATGAAAATGTAGCACGCATCCTGCAAGCATTTGTTCGCAGCCCAGGAAAATCGACTCGCAGAGCTAGCAGAGAGCTGCAAATTCCACAATCAACTGTATGGAGAGTCCTACGAAAAAGGTTAGTTATGAAACCTTATCGTCTGAAATTGGTTCAAGCACTGTCTGCAGCTGATAAGATTAAAAGAATCGATTTCTGTGATTTTATCCTTGCTCAAATGGAAACAGATGAATCTTTCGTTTCAAAGATTGTGTTTAGTGATGAAGCAACTTTCCACACGAACGGGAAAGTCAACCGTCACAATGTCTGTATATGGGGTACTGAGAATCCGCGGGAAACAACTCAGTATGAACGTGACTCGCCTAAGGTGAACGTTTTCTGTGCCATTTCAGCCAGTAAAGTTTTTGGTCCCTTTTTCTTCGAAGGTGCTACTGTAACTGGACTACAGTATCTGGAGATGTTAGAGAATTGGCTGTTCCCTCAGCTCGAACAAGAAGCACAACAATTCATATTTCAGCAGGACGGAGCGCCACCACATTGGCACTTATCTGTCCGTAACTACCTGAACGTCAACTACCCGAGGCGATGGATCGGCCGCCAGGCAGCCCGTGACAGAGCACTTCATCACTGGCCTCCAAGAAGCCCTGATCTTACCCCTTGCGATTTTTTCTTATGGGGGTATGTTAAGGATATGGGGTTTCGACCACCTCTCCCAGACACCATTGATGATTTGAAACGAGAAATAACAGCAGCTATCCAAACTGTTACGCCTGATATGCTACAGAGAGTGTGGAACGAGGTGGAGTATCGGGTTGATATTGCTCGAGTGTCTGGAGGGGGCCATATTGAACATCTCTGAACTTGTTTTTGAGTGAAAAAAACCTTTTTAAATACTCTTTGTAATGATGTACAACAGAAGGTTATATTATGTTTCTTTCATTAAATACACATTTTTAAAATTGTGGTATTCTTTTTGAATCACCCTGTATAATAATCGCCTCGATGTTGACTACTGTAAGCTTCTGGTACTTTAAGACAAACAAGACTTGTTAGAACATACTAACACATATTTTTATTTTTAAAAAACTTAATATATTGGAAATCACTAGCAATGATACCGGATCACAGACACACAAATATTTTCAAAGGGAAAAATGGATTGTTGAACTATGAAATTCCAAAATAAAACTATTGAGGAAAACAGCAACATGAATAACATCAGTATAGGTAGTTTCAATACGTTAGAATATGACACTGGTTGGACTGAGGCGTTCTCTGGAATATTGATGTAAGCGAAACATGTGGAGATCGAGATTACAGAATATCAAACGTTGTAAATAAATGTTTTATTCCTTTCATACTTTCATACATGAAATAAATGGAGTCAAATATAAACCAGATATTGTGCTTTGAAAATATATGACGTAATGGTGTAATATGTGAGAATGACTAACTTTATTTCAATTTCAGTTAAGTCGATTTTACAGAGAACGCCTTCGGTAATAATGACAACTTTTATGACAATTTTTCCATTCCAGTATGGCTTCTCATTCTGCAGAGGAACCTGCACAAATTAGTCATTACGTGACATCCGTGAAGACGTTTACCACTGATAAAACAGTGCTCAGAACTGAAGACAGATGATGTGTATCTATAACTAAAGCTAAAACAGGATCTTTTGTTAACAATGAGAAAAATGAAAGCGACTTCATTGTTTAATAAGGGTTCATCGACAGGATTACGAATTGCAGTGTTTTGTGAAAGAAAACATGGTCCGAGTAGACTGCATTACTTTTGTATTATCTGTGTGATTGGCCAGTTTCGATCTTCGGTCATTTCCACGCTCATATCTTAAACTCCCAGCTTCATTTCATATTATAATACATCGCTGGTACGTGTCTACAGGAATACATCTTACTTTTGTGAGTATGTGACAAAAACTGTAACTATTGTCCATATTTATGTGACAGATAGACGTCCCCATGTACAATAGTAAGTTGTTTCTGTGACACATACGCACAGAAGCATGATGTGTTCCTGTCGACATGTACCAGCGATACATGACATTGTAAAATGAAGCTGGGAGCTTAAGATACGTGTTTGTAAATAACCTAAGGTCGAAATTGTCCAACCGCATAGATAATAAAAATGTAATACAGCCTCCTTGGATCATGTTTTCTTTTACAAAACGATGAAACTAGCGACACACAAAAATAAAATTTTGAATTATAGTGCGTTAGTATATTTTTTAATTTAATAATTTATTTGAATTTACACATTCTGCGAGATGCTGGGGTTAAAAAATGTTTTGTGCACACGTTAATTCTAAGGAATGGGCATGTTCTTGATCATACTTTCAACCCTTCTCCCTCCCTTTAAAACTATCACTATAACTAAAGCATAAGAATAAATACACTCGTAAATAATTAGTGAAGTGACACTGTAAATGATGGTTTCAAAGAGTTGCACACACGCAACAATTTCATTAAATTATGAAATAATTTACTTTCCTTAGAGGTCATTAATCAATATGGGGGGAAATGGCAGCTATTAATTGTCTACTGAGTGACTAACAGTTTAAATATAAAAAAGTAATTTATTGAACTACGGACATGGAGAAATATAGTATAAATAACCATAAATCCTGACAGAAGGGGCTCAACGATTGGAATATTGAATAAGATGTCGGCCACGCACTTGAAGGGGCTCCTACTCTCAGCAATCACTTGAATGGATATTATGTAATACCTCTGGTTTCAAAGAAAACGGCTGACTGCACAGGGGCTATTTTTTTCATAGACAACTTAACTGTATTCGTTTACAGTTTTGAGCAGATTGATTACCCGATTTAGATTCCGAGACAGTGATTCTTCAAATGGCCAGAACCGATTCCTTGGTACCTAAAGAGTCTAATCATGCTCGAAGGTTTTTCTTACACCGGTAAATGCCATATTAGTGAAAATTACTATATTCTGAACTAGTTGCAACTAATACCAGAAAAATATTCTGGGCATACCTCTACACTGGCCCATCATTAAGTTACTTGGTATCTCTCACTCGCCCTCGCACCATACTTACCATCACTATTTCAATTAGGCTCATAATTAAATGGTGTAGTTGCTAGATTCAAATGCTTGTCAGTCTCTAATTACCATAATTCTGAAGTGACTACAATAGATTGACGCCCATGGAGACAGTCGTATCACATAGCGTATACTATAAACTTTATTTTTTTAAATTTTTTTTTGTGTGTTGAAAGGTATCGATACATACAATGTTGCCGTTTTAGGAATATTGGAGCCAGTGTGATACATATACGTAGAGATAAAAACTTTATTCACATCCTTGATATCAAGGGCTGTTGAAGGCTACTCTATCTGTAAGTATTCCAAGAGTTCCAGATTAAAGTCGATGACAGTGTACGAGACAGTAAAGGAAAGCAGCCGGTTCAGAATGTCTACTTTCTTTCACAGAGGTCAGCTCGTTGCAATTATTGTTCAATGCTTTCCAACTTCTCGGTCGACTCGTTGTGCAGAGCGACTTTTGAAAGAGGTCTCGCCCTTTGAGTCGCCGATTTCAGTCTAGAAATTTCCGAGATGCCGGCGTGACACTGCAGTATAGATTTGGGTGGCGAGCTGGAGATAAGAATTCCAATTAGTGGCTGGCGCGCTGCCCGACAAGAACTGGGCCGCCAGGCGGTTCACCCTCCCCCCCCCCTCCCCCTCTCCTGGCCAGCCTGGCACCTCACCACGCCACCCCAAGCACTCACCCCGTTCCTTTCTCTCGCGCTGGCCACTGGTAACGGTCTGCTCCGCTTGCTGCAGCCCATAATGGTCATCACACTGGGAATGCTTCTGAGCATTGTCTTTTGTTTCAAATGAATACTTTGCAGTCATTTGTAATGCTGCTTGGTCTGAAACCGACATGATACTTCAACTGTTTATGTATCTTTATCAGTCGGTATTTTAACCTATTATAGTTCTGCGACTAAACTCAGGAAGGCACGTGATGCTTTACACCACTGTATCACAACTACTTATGGAGTCAATGAACGTCCATATTGAACTGCACACCAGTCGACCGGACTTTAACATAGGCTTTTTCTTTTAGTGGTAGTAGTAGTAGTAGTAGTAAAACTGCTACTTCCTCACTTGTCACGAAAAACTTTAATACACCCCACTACATTTCAGTTATCAAAGAAAGGTCATTGACACTACCGGGAACCGAAGTCGTGACCCTTTGCTTCACTGACACTAATCGTGCAACTGCGGAGGCGGACTGGACCCTCATTGTACTGTTCTGATTAATTATAGTAATTTTGTGACAGAGTGAACGTATTTACTAGTCTATGTCATCTTGAACACTTCTGCTGCATTTTATAGTTTTAATTTATTTACTGGACGAGTGTGAGACATGATGTTCTTCGTCAGATGTCTCCTATATAAAAGTTAAGGAACCTAACATTTGATCGTAATGACGCATAAAATTTCAGAGTGAAAAATTTGTTATGTGGCAGTTACACCAGTAGAAATTAAACTTGGAATTGCGCTATACGAGTACAGACAAATGCGGCCTACAAGAAGAGAAAAAAATTAGTATTCAGCTTGCCATCGACGAGGGGACTAGAAGCGATGCATCGGACTGCATATATTCCTGTATACCGAAGTGTCCTAGGACGAGACGCTGCAGAAATCCAAGCAAAGTATGCGGATTGCAAGCCCAACATTTTCAAGGCTGTTCACCTGCCTAGGGTCGCAGGTTCGACTCCTGCCTCGGTCATGGATGTCTGTGATGTCCTTAGGTTAGTTAAGTTTAAGTAGTTCTAAATTCTAGGGAACTGATGACCACAGATGTTAAGTCCCATAGTGCTCAGAGCCGTTTGAACATTTTGTTCACCTGCCTGACGTGACCGGTACTATTACGGCAACAGATCAGACCGCAATACTCAGTGATGACTGCTAAAGCTGCGCACTGAAATTTCGTAAACAACGTGATCTGATATGGTCCCGTGAGCACTATAACCTCAGTGGGTCTCATTGTACTTTCCAGACTGCGCAAAAAGTATCACGTTTTCGAGATCCCGTAATTGGCTTCCACTGCAACGCAAGTTTGAAATTTGGCTCAAACATGGCCACAAGCTTTCTCTGTAATGATGGATGAGCGTGGCTCACCCTCGGGATCGGTGACGCTTCAAACAGCACGGTGTCGACACATGCGGGCAACAGACCACAGATCAGAAGTTAATGTGAGGTATAAGGTGTGTCACTGCTGTCACACTGGCGATAAATTTCACCAAAATTCTGCCCAATGCCATCGTGGACTTAGACGCAATGGAAACGCCGTCACACACTCTCCTCCTTTGGATGCCTAGGCAGTAGATGATAGAACCGCGGCACTCACCGTTGAACTCAAGCTATTTTCTTATGGGTGGCTGAGGAAAATATTCCAGGCTCACCACCGGTCAGAATCAACACGAAAAGTACCCAGGACATGGAATAAAGGAAGGAGATTCATACACTTTTTGCTGCCGAAAACGAGAGTTCGCAGAGCCCTGAGTATCTGGATGACTTTTGACAACGTCCGACACTGCTGACACGGCCAGGACGATTCTGTGCTATTATACAGACATCGTGAGGCTGCAACTTGGTGTGCAGTACAACCACATTTTTGCTCTCGTTTGTGGGATGCAACTACTACAGGCCATTCAAAAATCATTCGACGAAATTTAGACGTGATCTCAATAAGCGAAGGATGTTTATGCTTTTTCAGCACTCCACTGGTGTGATCATGGAGGAGCGCGGCATTGACATGTGTATGAATAAAAAGGCCACTGTAAGAGGATTGCTTTAAGACCCCCAGTTTGGCAGCAGCGTTTGCTGTCATCCATGAACCTTTGTTGAGCATGTTAAAAATGTACCTGTTACAGAGGTCGACACCCATTCGGCTGAGTGGTGCCTCGTGGCTGCCATAGTGCCTGAAGGCAGGCAATCACTTCGACAGCTATTACGGGGGTTGCCTACTCTCAGGAGTCACAGACAGCACAGCGTCATCCTCTAGGCCTCATGATATGGTGGCATGCATGAGTTTCCAACAAAAAAGGAAAAGTGCAGAGAGTTAGTGCTGTCCCTGCAGTCTCTCTCATAACCCTCCTTATTATTCCAGGTGCAACTACCCCTTTATGGATACCATTAGCATGCTGCTCCACTACGTTCCACTTACGTGGATAAGATGTGGTTAGCTAGAAGTGGCATACTGAGAAACTGCAAGTGTGGCATCACCACAGCAAAATTTTGAAGGTCCCTGTCTATTAGAAATAAGTTTGATATTAGCCCCCCCCCCATATCAGAATAATAAATGATAGGAGAACTGGTGTACGTATTTTAGCCTTGACAACGCACAAAGAAAATCACAGAGTACATATATACGAAGATTATTCAGTCACACTCGTGGGGCCGGTGGGACAAATACAGGTCAAGAACGTCGACTGATTAGACTCCAACATGTGTGAGACTGGTTCTTCCCACCATAGATGCGCAAGGACGCTCTGTGGGTGTTTTAGGAATTTGGTTTTGCACCTACAGCCTGCAAGGTAGGAAGATACCATCTGATGCATGAAGAGTTCAGAAGAGTGCAACAGTACGGGCAGTGATGTACTCAGACAATGATCTCAGTGTCGGTTCCACTACACTCACTGTAAAGGAAACGTTATCGCTAACAGAAATTAGTGTATGGGTTCAGGCGTAACTATATGTTGCCAAAAATGAAAATCTTAGATTTTCGTTATTAAGGTTTACCTTTACCCTAAGTATGACTTTATGATGTAGCAATATTAGCAAAATTACCTACAGGATGATAAAATATTCATACTGAGTGTTCACAACTATGAAGCGAAATTCCTAACTATTGTTGTTGTTGTTGTGGTCTTCAGTCCTGAGACTGGTTTGATGCAGCTCTCCATACTACTCTATCCTGTGCAAGCTTCTTCATCTCCCAGTACTTACTGCAACCTACATCCTTTTGAATCTGCTTAGTGTATTCATCTCTTGGTCTCCCTCTACGATTTTTACCCTCCACGCTGCTCTCCAATGCTAAATTGGTGATCCCTTGATGCCTCAGAACATGTCCTACCAACCGATCCCTTCTTCTTGTCAAGTTGTGCCACAAACTCCTCTTCGCCCAGTTCTATTCAATACCTCCTCATTAGTTATGTGATCTACCCATCTAATCTTCAGCATTCTTCTGTAGCCCCACATTTCGAAATCTTATATTCTCTTCTTGTCCAAACTATTTATCGTCCATGTTTCACTTCCATACATGGCTACACTCCAGACAAATACTTTCAGAAACGATTTCCTGACACTTAAATCTATACTCGATGTTAACAAATTTCTCTTCTTCAGAAACGCTTTCCTTGCCATTGCCAGTCTACATTTTATATCCTCTCTACTACTCTTTGCTCCCCAAATAGCAAAACTCCTTTACTACTTTAAGTGTCTCATTTCCTAATCTAATTCCCTCAGCATCACCCGACTTAATTCGACAACATTCCATTATCCTCGTTCTGCTTTTGTTGATGTTCATCTTATATCCTCCTTTCAAGACACTGTCCATTCCGTTCAACTGCTCTTCCAAGTCCTTCGCTGTCTCTGACAGAATTTATATGTCATCGGCGAACCTCAAAGTTTTTATTTCTTCTTCATGAATTTTAATACCTATTCCGAATTTTTCTTTTGTTTCCTTTGCTGCTTGCTCAATATACAGATTGAATAACATCGGGGAGAGGCTACAACCCTGTCTCACTACCTTCCCAACCGCTGCTTCCCTTTCATGCCCCTCGACTCTTATAACTGCCATCTGGTTTCTGTATAAATTATAAATAGCCTTTCGCTCCCTGTATTTTACCCCTGCCACCTTCAGAATTTGAAACATTGTCAAAAGCTTTCTCTAAGTATACAAATTCTAGAAACGTAGGTTTGCCTTTCCTTAATCTATTTTCTAAGATAAGTCGTAGGGTCAGTATTGCCTCACGTGTTCCAACATTTCTATGGAATCCTAACTGATCTTCCCCGAGGTCGGCTTCTACCATTTTTTCCATTCGTTTGTAAAGAATTCGTGTGAGTATTTTGCAGCTGTGACGTATTAAACTGATAGTTCGGTAATTTTCACATCTGTCAACAACTGCTTTCTTTGGGATTGGAATTATTATATTCTTCTTGAAGTCTGAGGGTATTTCGCCTGTCTCATACATCTTGCTCACCAAATGGTAGAGTTTTGTCAGGACTGGCTCTCCCAAGGCACTCAGTAGTTCTAATGGAATGTTGTGTACTCCCGGGGCCTTGTTTCGACTTAGGTCTTTCAGTGCTCTGTCAAACTCTTCACGCAGTATCATATCTCCCATTTCATCTTCATCTACATCCTCTTCCAATTCCATAATATTGTCCTCAAGTACATCGCCCTTGTATAGACCCTCTATATACTCCTTCCACCTTTCTGCTTTTCCCTTCTTTGCTTAGAACTAGGTTTCCATTTGAGCTCTTGATATTCATACAAGTGGTTCTCTTTTCCCCAAAGGTCTCTTTATTTTCCTGTAGGTGGTGTCTATCTTACCCCCCGTGAGATATGCCTCTACATCCTTACATTTTTCCTCTAGCCATCACTGCTTAGCCATTTTGTACTTCCTGCCGATCTGATTTTTGAGACGTTTGTATTCCTTTTTGCCTGCTTCATTTACTGCGTTTTTATATTTTCTCCTTTCATCAATTAAACGCAATATTTCTTCTGTTGCCTAAGGATTTCTACTAGCCCTCGTCTTTTTACCTACTTAATCCTCTGCTGCCTTCACTACTTCATCCATCAAAGCTACCCATTCTTCTTCTACTGTATTTCTTTCCCCCATTCCTGTCAATTGTTCCCTTATGCTCTCCCTGAAACTCTGTACAACCTCTGGTTTAGTCAGTTTATCCAGGTCCCATCTCTTTAAATTCCCACCTTTTTGCAGTTTCTTCAGTTTTAATCTGCAGTTCATAACCAATAGATTGTGGTCAAAGTACACATCTGGAAATGTCTTACAATTTAAAACCTGGTTCCTAAAACTCTGTCTTACCATTATTTAATCTATCTGATATCTTTTAGTATCTCCAGGAGTCTTCCATGTATACAACCTTCTTTTATGATCCTTGAACCTAACTATTATAAGGTCATTTAATGTTAAGATGATTGATGACGCTCGATAAAAATACAAGTAAATTAAATAAAGTTGTGGCCAGAGATACCAATTGCGCTAAAATGCGTAATGAAAATACCCTAGTTGAGTGGGGTTTACATAACACCCCACATACAGAGCCCATAATGACATCGCTTTTGACAGCAAAAGATATAAAAATTAGTTACCCTGACCTTGACGGTAGCCACTGGCAACAAAATATTAACACTACTGAAAGTTTGACCAACAGAAATATTAGGGAACTAACAACATCTATTCCACGGAAAGAACTAAATGAAAGACTATCAAATGATCACTTAATCTACGATGAATGAAACTGTAAATAAAGAATTCAAAATATATGCTTTACGAAGATTAAAACCCAGATAAAGTGATCAGAGATAACATTTATCCAAGAAAAGAGTTGTAGCTGCACCGAGCTGTACGTTGGCTGCGACTACAATGAAATACTTCAATGGAGATGTTAATTCGCTCTCTTGTAGACGTCGCGATAGAAGCACGCCTAGTGACCGATACTAGATTGTTTCAGACCGATCTGGAATTTTAAAGTTTTACAAGTATCGCCTTGACGTATTAGTCAAAGATCTGAAGAAAAGTGATAGAACATTTAGCCAGAGAACGGAACAGATATTATACACTTGGGAAAAGTAACTCGTGTGATACTTGACCAATTGTGGGACTTAGTCTTCTTGATCTGTGATCGTCACGAACATTGAAGGACACAGAAATATACCAAACGCCGTCATAAACTCTACTAATAGACTTGAGTAGACTGGACTCGCATTCGGGAGGACGACGGTTCAATCCCGGCTCCGGCCATCCTGATTTAGGTTTTCCGTGATTTCCCTAAATCGTTTCAGGCAAATGCCGGGATGGTTCCTTTGAAGGGCACGGCCGATTTCCTTCCCAATCCTTCCCTAACCCGAGCTTGCGCTCCGTCTCTAATGACCTCGTTGTCGACGGGACGTTAAACACTAACCAACACCACCACTTGAGTAGCAGACATATACACGAAATCATGAAGAATTCACAGGTACGCCGTGTACGCCGTGTTGTCAGAATTGCTGATGTAAATTGTAGCTTCAATTCCTTGAATGACAGATCGGTGAGCTTTCTAGTGCAGTGGTTAGATAATTCAGAAGTTCAATAAAATCAGTTATACGTTTAATACTTCGCGTCGTCTACATCATTTAATTGAACTTTATTGTACAACTATGAAATAATTATTTACTTGATAGAAGGCCGAAGCTAAAGGTGTTTGAGTGGCATTATTAACAGTGAACAGCAATTGGAACATTTTATTACGACACTTAATGTACGTTATTTAGAGAATACGTTATCTCTGGATTTACGACGTAGGAGTTGTGGAATTAGCACCGTAGCGACGCATTAACGACGCTATAATACTTCACAAATCAACATCCTCGCAAGACTATAATGTGGCATCGGCTTGAATGGTGGAGCTTATAATTCGAGATATCGTATTATCTACGTTTGAACATTCATTTGCAAACTGGGCATAAAAACTGCTGTTATCAAGTTTCGCCTAAGCTTATAAACCCGTCGCGAACACGCGAAGGATATTTGGTTTATTGTTTCAGATAAAGGAAGTTGTTGCGGTACCGAGTGGTGCAGTCGCTGCGTGTAGCAGTAAAGAAGACAGACAAGCCCTCGAACACCATTGCTTCAATTATAAGCGAGGGCCGCTTATACATTTCGGCGTGCTGCTCCATCGATATGCGGTTATCTGTTAAAGGGAGGTAGTATCTGTAACTAACCAAACAAAGCGAGGAGTTTGTTTTAACAGTTATAGATCGGAGTTGTCGCGATCGACGGACGCCGACCTGTGTCAACCAGACTTGAACAACCATTCCCATCGAGCCGACACACACACACACACACACACACACACACACACACACACACACACACACACACACACACACACGTCACAGTTGGTAAAGAGCAATCAAAAAGAGGTATACAATTAAAACAATTCATAACTCTGCAGTGGCTGATCCATCCTTTTCGCTAGATAGGATATCTCACGTATCTGCTTCAGTTAAGGCTGAATATATTTAACTTCAGGTCATGGTTGAACGTAAAAAAAAAAAAGAGATGGGGACGATCGCAGTCCTGAGTGTCAATTAGATGTCAATTGCTGGTATAGTGCGACAGTGTGTATTTATCTTTCGTCGGCAGCGGCAGTGGCGGTTGTCGGCACGAGCTGTGAACCTGAGGCTCTATCCAAATCTCTCTCGACTGTTAAACCCCAGTCTGACACATTTCCTACTTCTTTGTTGAAGCCAAGACTCCTAGTTGCTCCCCAGCTAAGTTAATTGGCATGGTACACACTGTTTGGCTGGAACAGCACATACGTCGTTGCTCTCAAATCGCTCGCAAGCGTTAACTGTCAGTGCTCGGTGTGGTTCTCCGTACTAGGAGACATTGCAGTTTAACTCCTTATGAGTTAAGACGAGCCTGTGAACAAGTGATCACAAAATGACTCTCGCAATTGTCTCAGCACAGCGTGAATAGCCTTGCTCAAACACTCCTCGAGTTTCTGCAAGAGAAAAAGCGAATTTTTCTCTCTACAATTGGCGTATATCAAAGCTGGTGGCCACATGTTTTCTTTCTGGCCAATCAGAGCATTTTTACTTGTTATAACTCCACCCACTAAAGTTTTTGTAGCCTATCACAGTGTCGTTTGTTTCGTAGGGCAGAGTTAAACTTCTGCTACATAATATTGAGATAAACAGCTTTTCGTTTCATGTGAGTTTAACACAGGTGGCTACAGTGAGCCACCAATGTTTCGAGTTGGATTTCTTCAGACGTTTACCTTCCATTTCTAGCCGTGTTCCTGTACAACGTCTTTCCAAAAGGTCATTGTTAAAAGCAGGGACAAGGGGTGGCTTTTGCCAACGGCCTATGCAGTGGCTCCGGCCTGTCATTGTGTCCACAAGGTGTCTTGCTGCGAAGCTGTCGACCTACTAGGGATGGGCGTTGCCATAATAAAATTCTCCTTCCCTCATAACTGCGGAAATTACTTGCGTGCAATTACTATTGTGCATATTAGTGGTTTATATTCATGAAATGCCGGCTTATTTATTAGATCTGGATACCAATAAAATTCATACAGTTTCACGTAACTACGTTGTGTGACATATCGATTTAATCGGAATTGTTTCAGGAATTCAATGTAAGGTGTGTTATTTGTTTGACACCTTACAAGACAAATAATAATTCTTAACAACTGAGAAAACAGCTTAAGGCCCAATGGTGGATATCTACCGTGGTGAAGCCCTCTCTAGTAATTAATTAATTAATTTAAATGCAAATTTTATTAAGGAACAAGGTGCTTCACCCATAAAGACAAGCTTATGACAACACTGACTAATCTTAAGTAAATAAAATTTAACGACTTTGAGAACTTCAATAATATTTAAGCCAGATACAGGATTCCAGAATCAATGGCAGATGGCCATGCAGACAAGGTGCTTCATGATTTACACGAAATTTGGTCAAGAATGCAAGATGCCCTTTACAAATTACTTTAAGGGACCTTAAGCTTACATCCCAACTCCCCACCGTGGGCAGGAAAGCTGTCAGGCTTATAAACACAGTCAGCATTACAGTGCAGTGGCCGATCAAAAAACACGAAGTACAAGATGTGAAGCTCGTGAGAACTTCGCAACAAATTCCCTAGAACACAAAGGGTGCAGCAAATAGAGGAACCAAACGTATGCTCAGAGCTGCGTTTAGATGGTAGTGCCTGGTATTACTTATTACTGTCAGGCTTATAAACACAGTCAGCATTACAGTGCAGTGGCCGATCAAAAAACACGAAGTACAAGTTGAGAAGCTCGTGAGACCTTCGCAACAAATTCCCTAGAACACAAAGGGTGCAGCAAATAGAGGAACCAAACGTATGCTCAGAGCTGCGTTTAGATGGTAGTGCCTGGTATTACTTAAGTGGGATTTGCAATGAATCAAATCAAAAGACAAACTAATCATAAATGAAAGAGCCCATGACCATTATCATATACAGTTGAGATACAGAATGCCAAAGTAAGACAAACTCTTAATCTCAGCAGGTTATGGGCAAGCAAACAACAGCAGTACCTGATCAAATATACAGAAAGAATTAGTTAAGCCCGGCAGGCAGGAATGGTAAATAAACAAATCACAATATAATTATTATACGGGTGGCTAGCCACAATCAGCTGGACAGTTGTCTTAAAAAAATAGATACCTTTTCCACAGACATGCAAGGAACTTACGTACATTAACAAAAATGTTATGAAAACCAGTAGACCAAATATAGCATACAGTGAGGCATCTTTCTGGGTTCGATTTTGAATTCAATAAATAAGGTATTACATAGTGGCTAATCTTTCGTGTAACACACACACATAAGCAGAATTAAACACAGTTCTCATAAAATACAAAAATTCAATAAAAAAAGCAAAGCTGGCCATCAATGAATGGGCAATACGCCAGACAAATACTTTACAGAAAAACGTTAACAGTAAGCGTGGGCTTGTGTACATCATCAACCAAACCACGCCATCCAGTAACATATAAGTAGGAATCAAAAACCAAATTAAATCCATATTCGTCACAAATCACAAATACAAGTCAGGAAATGGGCTGAACATTGCCTGGTAGAAAAATACAAATGAGTACCCTCACAACAGAATATCGGAGGAACGACCACAGATACCAGACAGAAGCGAAAGGAACGACGATGCAATGGGTCACACAGCACTTAAGAACAAAATTACTGGCTGTTACAGAAAAGAGCTCACCATACAGTCTATGATATATGGACGCAACAGTTCTCCAAGCAGACCCGATTACTCCAGAGGTCCAGTAGCCAATACTCCACAGGCTGGTTGGCCACCTTAGATCTATATTTGAACCAACAGAGCACCCAGGAATCCTAGATAAGACCAGACCTACAACTCTTCACAAGGCTGCCAAGAAATCTCTCCGCTTCTGCCTGCAGCGCTCACCCCTATGTCGCGAAGTACCACTGCTTATGCACACTCTTGTGGGCCGGCGTCCTCCAGTTTCCCAAGAATGTGGCTGATACATATACAAGGCAGATACTGTCATAACTGGGTGCCAAGGAGGTTGTGCTAGTGCTGCACGTCATGGATAACTATCTGTAGTAGTATTCTCCCAGAGACCGAGTGGAGGACTAATTAGGAATCCACTGGAGAGCTCAGCATGACAACTTTTCAGTTATAGGCCACATGTCCTGTGGATGCACATCACGTCTTTTAATGCTTCCATGGCACTAGAGAGAGATGCAGAAGTTAAAACTGTAGGGGCAGACGGAGATTGGATTATATCCAACAGATAGCTGGGTGTGCAAGCTCTTCTATGAAATGAACATCTAGGCACAGCAGTGTAAGTTTTGACGGGCCGCAATCCAGCAATCCAGTTACCTCCCGCTTGGCAGTCCCCTCACGAAATTGCGAATCGCTGATTAATCCGAAATCTTTGGACAATGGAGGACTCTTAAATGCACCTTTTCAATTACAGGTCACATGTCCTGTGGTTACACATTGTGTGGCTTTAATACAGTGCATTTTACTGCCTTCTTGCACACTCATGTCGTTGGTTGTTGCTGAGTCTCCTGTTCCGATCCTAGGACAAAAATTTCTTTGAAACTCTGAAACGCTTTGAAAAGGCCGTAGGCGCAACGATGGTCGTCTCTTATATCGTAAATCTTTGACCGCCATTGCTGATACGACTTCATTAGTATTCAGTGATGTCTTCCCTACAGAACGGGAAAGTGTTGCGTACAAATAGAGAGAAAAGCTCGTTATTGTTTTATTATACAGTTACCGAACAGTAATGGGAACTGTCACGTTCATTAAATTTACAGCAGATCGCAAATGCTGTAGAGCAGCTGATCTTCACGCCTTCCCAGAGCGGGTCCTGCTCCTTGCCACCCTCTCAACAGTAATCACGGAGTAATGGTCTGAAGGTGCTCTCACACAGATCGAAACTTATGAACTTTAAAAATAAAAGTAAACTATTTTGTGCTGTCAAGACTGTTGTTTGATTTAAAATTTTAATAATTCTTTTGACGGCTCCTACTTCCATGAACAGTGATTAATCTGATTTAATTCGGTTGCATTCCATTAACCTTGTTTTACTTTTGATGACGTTCATTTCATAACCTTATTTCAATGAACTATCCGTTTAGTTCAACTTATCTTCCAAGTCTGTTGGTGGCCCTGACAAAATTACAGTGTCATAGGTAAGCAAGTATTCATTTCTTCTCCCTGATCTTTAATTCCATTTCCCCACATTGTTTTCTTTTACTGCTTGCTCAATAGACAGACTGAATAAAGCCGGCCGCGGTGGCCGAGCGGTTCTAGGCGCTTCAGTTCCGAACCGCGTGACTGCAACGGTCGCAGGTTGCAATCCTGCCTCGGGCATGGATGTGTGTGATGGATGTCCTTAGGTTAGTTAGGTTTAAGTCGTTCTAAGTTCTAGGGGACAGATTGTAATAACACCGAAAACGCAGGATGCATGGCACTGCTACTGATATATATATATATATATATATATATATATATATATATATATATAGTATGTAAATATTTGTAATTTAAATGCTTTCTTTTAATAAGTAAGGACATTGGTTCACTGTATGTGTACATCTAGGCAGAAGTCTGTTGACGTATCATTGTATTTATCTGTGTTTTACTGTGAAATTTATAAGCTCTGGGAAAAGGCCAAAGGAATTGTTATTTGCATCGACTAGCAACGGTAACAGCAGTGCTTCTGCGTTGTAAAATCCCTGGGTAGCGAGCTGTTGCGCAGAGCGCGCGGAGAGAGCGGGAGACGGGTTCCAGCGCTTGTTGTGTGCGGGAGTGTGGTGTTGACGCTCTCGCAGCAGAGAGTACCATTTCGGCGGCATCATGTACGCGCGCCGGCCAGATGACTAGTAGCAGGAGGAAGGACAGTTGATATGCGGAAGAGGCTGTATTAATTACGATTGGCCGCCCCTGTAATTAGCCGTGGCCCCACAACATGCTACCGTATTCAACAACAGCAGCAGTTCCAGCAACACAGATTCTTCGTCGGCTCCGAGTTCCGTCGCACGCACAGCACTGAAGTAATACTGTTCATTAGTAGAAAGTATTAACGGCTAACCCAGCAGCTCAACTGAATGTGATTTGATTAATGAACTTTATTTAAATAATAATCAGTTAAACTCAGGGCGATTGTGTCCTCATTGGCCCCAGACATTGTTACCAAGCAGGATCCTTGTTCCCTTTTTTACTCATATGCTAACCCAAGTTTGAGAATCTATCACTGGAAAAAAATCCAAAACTAAAAAAAATGCACAAATTACGAGTGCGGAAGTTTTATTTATTTTACTTATAGCTTGGAGCACAAGGCTGTTTGGTTTGGTACGTATTCTAGTATTTAATTCTGTTAAAGTCAGTAAAAAAGGCTCAGTTGTTCAGACAATAATATGAAATGCAATTTGAAAATTAAGTAACTGCAAAGTAAAAAGTGCTTGCCTTGTTTTAAATTTCTTTGATGACGTGATGTTGAGGTCTCCGAAAGTCATTGTTCATATAACGAAGTTCAATATTAACATACAGTTTGAGTGAATATTTTCAAATCATTACTCGATTGCCTTTTTCAAAATGTAATGACAAACTTACCGTAAAAGTAACTTCTCAGTTTCTTTATCATTACATACTAACTTAAAATGAGTGTCAAAAGACGTGACAACCTTCAGTTGCCACGTCAGTGTTTAATAATAAATGTTTTTCTTTCCCATCATCTTGTACAGGATTTTGGATGTAAATCGCCCTAATGGGCTGGCGACCGTAATTATTTCCTTTTTGTTCATTAGTGTAACTTTTGGATTCATGATCAGTGGTATCCCTTTTCTGTCCAGTGTTATTCGTGAGTGAATGCACAAAATAACTTTCTTTTTTCCAAATTGTAGCCCTGTTCGGTTTAATTACTTTTTTATTTTTAGTAGACTTTTCTATCAGAAAGATCGGTTGTACACTTTCCCCCTGCTTATTAGTATTACTTCTTCGGGAAAGATGGCATTATCCAATTAGAAAAATTCCATTAGGTATACACGCGATCTACGGTCATATTTTATATCGCAAGCAGGATAGACCTATTAGTAAGGGGGGAGGTTATAAGATGACCGCAGATGTTAAGTCCCGTAGTGCTCAGAGTCATTTGAACCATTTGAAGAGACTGAATAATATCGAGGAGAGATTACAACCCAGTCTTATTCCGTTCTGGATTGCTACTTCCCTTACACGATCTTCGGCTGTTATAAGTGTAATCTGGTGTTGGTACAAGTTGTGAGTAGCCCTTCGCTCACTGTGTTTTATCCCTGCTATATTCACAATATCAAAGAATGTATTGCGGTCAACGTTGTCATCGTTTTACGGCGAAATATAAACCGAAGTCTAACTGATAACTCTCGAGATCATGGCGCATTACTCATTTATAATGACGTGCGTTTATTCCCAGTTGCCCATTCCGTCACGGATGTGGCTCTCTAAAACTCCGCAACGTCTGTAAATACAGCATTCGTTGAACATGTGTTACACAAAACGACGACTGCGCATAAAAAGCTCGGCATAGCTATTAACGCTCGAAATGGCACATCTGGGCGTCGCTTCGATGCAACACATTAAATTAAATATTATACATTCGCATGGCACAATGGAAAAAAAAAACTTCGGCTCAATATTTCAGGATAGTTCTGTGGAACAGCTAACGCTCTGAATGGAACTGCACCGCAACAGTTGTTCCGTTAATCAACGACAGAGTTTTCCGAAAAGAAACTTTTGCTAAATGCAAGCTGCAGCCGATCGTTACACGATTTGCTGTCGAAGTTTTCTGTGATGTATCTCTTTGCTCTCTGATATTACTGTATTGGTTAACAGATTACATGCCATTTACTTCATTATCATGTGATAGCCAGGTTTGATGTACCTCTCCCCACCTGTCTATCTTCATCTAAGCACGAGTTCTACAATCTGGCCGGCCACTGTGGCCGAGCGGTTCTAGGCTCTTCAGTCCGGAACAGAGCTGCTGCTACGGTCGCAGGTTCGAATCCTGCCTCGGACAGGCCGGCCGAAGTGGCCGTGCGGTTAAAGGCGCTGCAGTCCGGAACCGCAAGACCGCTACGGTCGCAGGTTCGAATCCTGCCTCGGGCATGGATGTTTGTGATGTCCTTAGGTTAGTTAGGTTTAATTAGTTCTAAGTTCTAGGGGACTAATGACCTCAGCAGTTGAGTCCCATAGTGCTCAGAGCCATTTGAACCATTTGAACCTGCCTCGGACAAGGATGAGTGTGATGTCCTTAGGTTAGTTAGGTTTAAGTAGTTCTACGTCTAGGGAACTGATGACCTCAGATGTTAAGTCCCATAGTGCTTAGAGCCATTTGAATTTACAATCGGCTTATACTATTCAATCCTTATTTCTCATTCACAATTTCTAACACCCACTCTAACCTTCATTACAAAGTGACTATTCCTTGATGCCTCAGGATGTGACCTTTCAGCCCGTCTCTTATTTTGGTCAAGTTTCGTTTCTCCTCAGTTCCATTCAGCAACTCTTTACTAGTTATCAATCCACCTAATCTTCAGCATTCTCCTGTTGCATCACATTTAAAAACTTTCGGTCCTCTTCTTTGCTGTACTGCTTCTCTTCCACGTTTCACTTACATACAGTGCTACACTCCAGACAAACACACATCCTTAGACATTCAGTTTTTAAATGATTATCTTTCTCAAAAGCGTTTTCCTTGCTATTTCAAGTCTACATTGTATATCCTCTCTGCTGCGGCCATCGTCAATAATTTTACTGCCAAACTAGCAAAATTCATCTATTGCTTTCTGTGTCTCGTTTATTAATCTAATTCTCTGAATTTCGGCTGATTTAATTCCACTACACACCATTACGCTTTGTTTCCTTTTGTTGACGTTTAGCTTAAAACAGCTTCTGAAGGCTTTTGAAGCGCCTCCATTCTACCGACCTTCCGCGTATTTTATTGCCTCTGTCACCAGTAATGCTTATAAATAATAGAGATTGGGGTGGACAATGAAACTGATTCCCTTATCAACTGCTGCTTGTATTTCATGTCTTTCGATTCTGGTTTCTGTACAAGTTAAATTTTATCCCCAGTTCGTTCACAATTTCAAATCCTGTATTCCACATAATACCTTCACAAGTTTTTTTCCAAATCTGCAAAAATTGTAAAAGTTGGTTTGGTGAGTATACTTTTTCGAAACCTAAACTAATTTTCTCCGAGACTGACTTCTAGCAGTCTTTCCAATAGAAAGCATATGTTACATTTATATGACCCTGAATTCGGCGCCAACATCACAGCATTACCAGAGCGAGATGAAGTGGCACGATGGCCAGAACGATGAACTGTCTAGAAAATTCTGACTTCTGTGTTGTACAGAGATTGTCTTGCCCCTCTTTCTTCCTCACGTGATTAGCAAAAGCTAAAGACCATAGAGTTACGTCTAATATGTTTGGAACTGTGGAAATATATTAACCACTGGACTTCCCTCCCATATAAATGCATTTATTAATATTAAGTTCTGAACAATGGCCATGATCAGTGGTTATTAACAATGTTATAAATAAATTTACTTTGAGCACCACACCACACGCCTTCAAGGCCTTAAAGGAGAGTTTGATTTGATTCATAGTATACAGGTATGGTATGTAACGAAACACTGTGACCACTACTGTTTTGCAACTGTATGAATGGAATGCCTTCGGCTTATGCAACAGATGAAATGCGTCTTCTTGCTTTGAGCACTAAAGGGGACGTTTCGGTAACATTTATTCAGTACGTCCCGGCTTTTTTAAACCATACGCATTGAGGTTCTTTATTAGAACAGGTGTCAAAATTCCTTAGTTTAACCACTGTTTCAGTGAAACACGTTATATGATGGTCACACTACACAGAGAACTAAATGTGTCGTTAACATCACATGACCAAACTCTCCACTCCTATAACAGTTAACTGAAGCAGGCGGTCTTCTTGTGAAATGTGGTAGCTGTTTCATTGCAGCAAGGTAAGTAATCAACCTACAAGGGAACCTCGTGATACGAACTTTGCAATGAATCTGCACAGGTGTGTGAGCTCAGTTTAAAAGTTTCCAGGTGGAGCTGCATTTTTCACCTCAGCGGACTCAAACCCGAAGGATCCTTCTGCCAGTGCCACCCTCGTTCTTTCCGAACTACATACTCCACAGAAGCCTCCTGCATACTCTGCTGCAGTAGTACACTTGGACGAAAGAATACCGACAAGAAACAGCTTAGCAACAGCCTAGGGAATTGGTTGCAGAATGAATCTTCCATTCTGCAACCGAGAATATGATGTTCGCTAACTTCCAGACAGATTCAACCCGTGTGCTGGGCTACGATACGCATCGGGAGCCATTGCCTTTAGCAGGCTGCGCTCTTACCAACTGAACAATCTAAATACGACGTAATCTTTAACCGCATAGCTATTTCAACGTTTTTTTGTTGTTACTCCAGTAATTTCAGACTGTCAAACTGTATCTTTTTTCACCGTAGATCTTGCAGTTGTTTCTTTAATAGGATGTGTTACGAAACAGCACCACTTCTATCATAATTTAAGTGTTAAGTTATACAATTACTTCCATCATTATAGTTTATTTAGCTTGGTTTAACTACTGAAGCTTCTGTGGTAAAACTGGGAAACCACATTGCATACATTTAAATGAGTGTGGACAGCTACGTGAAATCCACAACCGTTCAGGTGCTTTACCCTACCGAAGTTCATTAATTCGGTCCGATGATTTGATACGGGCCTGTCTCATTTCCTTCTCTCTTAAACTGACACAGCACGGGTAATGTTGTACTGGAATGTCTGTGAAGAAATTAAGAAATATTTATGAAAAGGAATACAGTGGGTCAGATTCATTTAGAGTTTTGAATATTGGAGCTCGAGGTCCAGTATGTAAGGTCCGAATGTAAGCTTATCAGACGTAAATTAAAGAACTAGAACGACACGTTTTTCTTTCGTTTATTGGTGACTAGTTTAACATGAGGGTACATCTATGGAGGTGAAACATAGCGTTTACCTTTTGGTGATTCTACAATACTGCAAATTATTATCCTAACCTGTGCCAGCCAATGTAGGTGAAGCAATTTTTACAATACAGTTCACTTTTATGTTACACCGCATGGCATTCGTTCCCAATCACTAAAAGAAGTTGGCAGTGCAATGCGTAAACTGCATAAACTATATTCCGTAAAATATCATGACAATTTCAATACCGATAGAGGTTAATTATCCCTACACAGTCATTTTGGATGAATCTTATCATCGCACTTCTTTATTTTCCCCTGGGCAGCAGGCCAGGTATTGAAGTGTGGGCACGTGGACGTAAAACGGATAGCCTAAACTGGTAGGTGTAGTCCACTTAACAGCGCATGTACGATCGTACATAAAACATCAGATAATAAATTATGATATGTGTTTGCGGGAAGACTGTTAGACACACAGGAAATACTACTAAAGCACTGAACTGGGTACGTATTGAGGTACCAAACAGCACAGTACCTATATCTAGATCCCTAGCGACCTGTATATTTAAAACGAATGACGTGTCGTAAGAACTTAACGCTATCATGATTTAATTTTGTTACTCAACAAGGCGTAAGTGTTCTGTACACCTTTAGTAATAAATGTGGCCATTTATGTTGCAATGTAATGAGACATATTAGTAGAAAAAGGCCAGTGTAATGCTGTGTGCTGAGAATACTGAAACTTTGCCAAGCTCCAAATGGGCTATGAACTCGAGCCGTCCAGCTTCTATAAGGAATTTGTATGAGCTGGGCTACTGAGAGGAGATCGGTCCCTAAGGAATTCAGATATCGGTAATGAATTAAGAACTACACCCACTGGATTTAACCACATGAGTCCTGTGTACTTAGTTTGACAAAATTCGTTAAAGTTATACTGCAAGGAAAAAGGGATTCGCTACTAAAGTAATGTCTTGGTCCAAGTAGGTCTAAATTTATTGTACCCATTCTCGTAACGGGAACTGCCCGCCACATCCCCCTCAGGTTCAGTAGTAAGATAGCCCAGTGAATAGCCCATCAAAAACTGAACACAGATCAAACATGATAACGGGAAGAAGGTGTAACGAATTTTGAAAAAAGAATCAAATTAGAAACACTGAACGGTCCAAGCTAAAGATGTGCAGCATCGAGCGAATTTGCGTAGCTGGGCTGTCGTGGTTGCGTAGTCATGGTGGTGGACTGCGAAGTGGGAGATCCCCGTGCCGCATTTTTTTTCCTTTTTTATGAACTGACTGTCTGGTCATTGATGTGTCTGTTCGCAGTACTGAAATTTGTTTCTGTCTCGTGGTGTAACGTTCGTCTGCAACAGCGAGGTGTATGGAAGGGACCTGTAGACGTACGTGCCTCCTGTTTGTTCTACATAAGTATCACATATTAAATATGAAATTTTCACTCTGCAGCAGAGTGTGCGCTGATATCAAACTTCCTGGAAGATTAAAACTGTGTGCCGGACAGAGACTCAAACTCGAGACCTTTGCCTTTCGCGGCAAATTAGTAGAACACTTGCCTGCGAAAGGCAAAAGTCGCAAGTTCGAGTCTCGATTCGCCACACAGTTTTAATCTTCCAGGAAGTTTCATAACATGTTAAGACTCCTGCGTTCCGGTTTGAAAGTTCTGCCTCTTGAATTCCTTTGTTGTAATATAGTTCACAACCGTTGACTTTTTTATTTTCATTTCTGGGAGAGGTCTATGCGACATCTCGCCTGCTCTCACCATTCATCACATTTACTTGCGACGGTAAGATGCTGTTACCACCTGACTCATATTCTATAACCAAAGTATAGAATAACAATTGCCAAGACTACAGAAGGAGAACAAGCACGTCAGTGGACAGACGGAAAGTTCATGATTTTGTGAAAAAAAAATGGGGCATGAGTTAGTTCTGAACACGGATCGCCGACTCTTCAATCCAACACCGTAACCAAACAACAACGACGCCGTTGTTCTTATTATTCTCTCAATGTTGCACATCTTGCGCTTGCACCGTTCACTGTTTCTATTTTGCTTCTTTTTTCACAGTTCAGTTCATCTTCTTCCTGTTTTCGTGCTTCATGTGTGTTCAGTTTTTGACGGATTATCCACTGGGCCATTTTACATCTGAGGGGGGTGCGATGGCGTTCTCTTGCCAGGGTCGCGTACCAAAAATTAACACTAACATGGATCTTAAGTGAGCACACAACAGAAGAATCTTTAATAAGCAAAAATAAATGAGATACAACACACTGATTAACTTGGCAAACTTCTCGGAAAGAAACTGGAGATTTCAGAAATAACCAACATCCTAACAACCTAATCGCGTGAGACACAACCACTGGTGGATACACAGTAATTGTAAGATAATACTGAATGGTGATAAGGAATCAAACACGCAGCAGTGTCGAAAAGCGTCTAACTACACTTCATGTTAACCGGCTGATGCCATTAGGTTATCTCACCCTAATCGATGTATAGAAATGAAAAATGCACACGGTGCGGAATGCGCCGCTGTTACTCAGCAGACAACACACGGGCTGCCTCTCAGAGTAGAAGTTCTGGTCGCGGCTGCATCCCGGCACCGAAGCCTGAGCTCTTCACTCTTAGCTCTGAATGTCTACGCTTAGCTCTGAATGTGTGTGCTGCGTTGCGACTTCCCCCAGAATCTATTAACAACTTCCTCTTTCAGTCCTGCTTTGCAGAGTCTACGCCACAAATCACAACCCTCCATTAAAAAAAAAAAAAAAAAAAAAGGAGTGCCAAGTTCTTTCCAATGATGTAACTGTGAAGGCGATGTCTGTTCTCCCACCAAAGTAAAAGTGTAAAAAGTTCACCCGTCAGCCGACTTTCGGCCGACGCCTTTATTGACACGTTCTATTGGATTTCCTACGTCACGAATGTCGTGTTTAGTCCACCGATCAGTGGTTTTCCCTGTACAAAATTTGCTGAATGTCAGCTCTTATTCTCCCATTTTTCAGTAATTTTTACGAACACCCAGTATGAAAGTCTCCCGCCTTTTGTGTAAGAAATCCTTACGCCACCGTGACTGACGCAACTCACTTTCACTCAGATGATGAAGTCCCATACTCCTTGACAGAGCGTAGGTGAACGATGCAGGAGACCCGCACCGCCGTACTAGGCAAGGTCCTAGTGGAGGTGGTTTGCCATTGCCTTTCTCCGACCGTAATGGGAATGAATGGTGATGATGATGAAGACGACACAACAACAGCCAGTCATCTCAAGGCAGCTGAAAATCTCTGACCCCGCTGTGAATCGAACCCAGGACTCCGTGCTCGGGAATCTAAAACGCTGCCGCTGCCACGAGCTGCGGACTTTCACAGAGAGGCCGAAGACAGATTAGACAAAGATGAATAGCGTCGCTTCCTTTGGAAAAGCAACAGATAGGGATCTGGTTCAAACAGTTTCGTACTCCACCTACCTTCCTCTGGAGAAGTCACTGGGCTGAGTACAGCAGTCTCTGCAAAAGGTGTTTGACTGACCTGGGTCTGCTTGTAAAACGATCATTTGATTGCTATGGGCGACTCCCTCCAAGGTTCATTGTTCTCTAATTTTAGCCGAACCCACCTACGGATCATGGAAAATATTTCCGGGGCCGCTAGAACAGCTCCCAGCAAGAAAGTGTTGGGGGGCTGCGTCCTCATTGACTAGCGGCACAACCTCTCCCCATGTTGGCAGGGTCCTTTAGAAAGTGTCTCTGCAGGGATCTCGAACTGGAACCCTTGATGTGACTAATGCTAGGTCCTCAGACCAGTTCTCATAAGGGACTTTTACTATTCCACATGCAAAAGTTTTCAATCAGAACAGAGAATGTTAACAGCTACGAAAAGATGGCTCGACTTTTATAATCACTAAAATCATTACCCTAATTAGCAACTTGTACAGATCAATTGGCGCTCTGCAGCGGTAACAATAGCAGACAATTGCTCTTTGTTGAGCACCACAAGCCTCACAACCAATACTGGTAGCAATGCAACGAAACAGATAACTAACTGATAGTGACTGTTTCAACCCCATGTGCTCCGAAAAGGAACAACTTGCTTGGTCAGTTGAAAGGTCACCGGATCCGTTTTGTCAATCTCTGTAAGACACGCGACCATCTGACATCTGTGCGTCCTTCTGAGTTTAAAAAATACTGGCAATATGTCGTAGTGTAACGAAACAGGTAACTAACTGCGACTGCCAGTGTTAACACTCGTCGCCCTGTGAGCGGACAGACATTATAGTCCAAGCATAATGGAGAGGTGACTGCAAAAATTATTAGCTAAATCAAAGAACAAAAATGATCGTATAGTAAACTGAACTTTAAAAAGAGTTTCGTTTTCATGAAGCTCGATCCAAGACAGTGAACGTGACTAAAATGATTCGCGAAGTCGCAAAAACCAGTTTTTCTTAAATGAGTATCTCCGATCGAAGAAAGTCAGTGGCAAAGCAGTATAAATTAAAACGATCTATCGATTGATCTGTTAGAAGTACCGATTGCCTCCTTATGGAAAAAAAATGAAAAAAATGGAAATGAGCCTATGGCATCGTTGGCCGGGAGGCCCCATCCGGAGAAGTTCGGCCGCCAGGTGGAACACTTATTTCACTCGACACCACATTGAGAGACTTCCTCGCCGGTGATAAGGATGAACTGATGATGAGGACAACTCAACACTCAGTCCCCGAGCGGAGAAAAGTCTCGTACCCGGCCGGGAGTCGAACCTGGGCCCCGTCGCGTGGGAGGCGACCATGTTACCACCTAGCTAAGCAGGCGGAATGGCCTCCTCAATTTTTCTGATATACTGAAACACCAGCCAAAAATCGGATTCTCTATAACTCGTTGCCATTCGCGCTCCCATTCTTGCTATTTACTGTAACTATAGCCAGCGACAAGTCGAAACTTAACTCTGAAAAATTAAAAAATGTATGCTCCCGAGAATTGGCTAGATCTTCTCTGAGGACCACGCAACATTACCGGTTTTAGGCTTATTTTCTTTGCCAAGAGTTGTGCTACCATGCCATTAAATGATTTTTACGATTTTGTTAATTATGAAGCTAAAAAAACGACTACGAAAAACTTGCACTTTCGTTGGGCATCTTCCTTAAACTAAATATGTGATTATTATTTTAGGAAAATAATAAAGAAAGAAAGAGGTAACATTTTTTCATGAATTTAAAGAAAAATGTTTCTTTCCTACGACCTTGTGAATGAAGAGGAGATCCTTATCTCTGAATACTTATATCTTCGAGAGAAACATACTATGATAAGTTAAATTATTATTAGTATTAGTAATTCAGCACTAATGTCATGCGTGCAAGCGAACGGTGCGTCAGCTGGACCGCCGGTGGGAAACCTGCGCGTGCTTGCTCTGAAAGTTGATTCCTAAGCGGCCCGCGGTTGCATATTCTTTGATACCTTGACATCTTATTGTATATACGACTGGGTTGAGTTCTGCAGTGGAGTAAACTAATGAGAAATATGTGTAGAGAATTTTCGTGTAGTAAATATCCGTGTAGAATTTATTCGCGTAGAAAAAAACTATCACCAAGTAATAGACTGTTATATCAGAACAAATTACTACTTACTCAAAACTATAAAAAATAGCTTGTCTCTTGTTATTCCCGTTCATGTACTGGTCACTATTTCGTAAATTACCCACAAAACAATTTCAATTCTGGACTTCGTTCGCTTATAGACGCAGTTGATGTACTTATGTGCTGATGCTGACGATCTTGGCGTCGAAGGGAGAAGCGTCTTAATGAGTGGAACTTTCTTGGTTTCTACGGAGCAAACAACAGAGCGAGCCGAGACATCAAAGATTATGCAAGTGCGGGCCGTTTGGAATCAGTTTCCAGAGTGACCGCACGCCATTCCCCCCCCCCCCCCCCCCTCCCTCCCCCCCCCCACCATTCCGCCGCCCACGCTAGCTGACGCACTCTTCACATGCTTTTTTCACTTTACTACTCAATTACGAATACTGAAAATCAATTAAACTCATCCGACTATTCTTTTCTAGAAAATATAAATATTCAATAGTAACCTCGATAAGGCGCATCGCTGTAAAATATTAATTGAGTCCGCTAGAATTGTTCTAAAGTTGTCTGGGCTCCATAACGTCGTAGAAAATTTTTTTTCATGAAATTCATGGAAAAATGTCAGCAGCTTTTTTCTTTGTAAGTTATTTTCATAAAATAAAAATTCAGAAATTTGATCAAAGAAACATGCCCAACAAAACTGCATGTCCCCCGAAGTGGTTTTTTTGATCCTTACAATTAATAAAATCGTAAAAATAATTAATAGTATGGTAGCACGTTTTTTGGCGAAGAAAGTAAGCCTAAGACAGGTACTATAGAGTCGTCAGCTGAGACGGTAGCCACTTATCGGGAGCGCCATTAAAAAAAAATCCAATAAGCTCTTTTTTGACTTGTTGCTGGCTATTCCTACAATGAAAAACGAATATGGGCAAGAATGTCAACGAGTTACAGAGAATCTGATTTTTAACTGTTTTTTCGATGTATCCAGAAAAATAAGGAAACTACCTACAAATCTAAAACAGCAATCGATATATGGTTTTAAGCTCTATAACTTTCTCATTAACATATTTCGATTGGAGCTTACTCACTCAAGTAAAAATCTTTTTAACAACTTTGTAAATATTTTTGGCCAAGTTCGCCACCTTGAATCGAGTTTGAGGAAAGAGAAACTCTTTTTAAAATTGAATCGTCTGTACGCTCAAATTTTTTGTTTCCACGTAATAACTTTTCTAACTTAACGTAAGGCCATCAGAGCATGCTTGGACTATTGGTAGTGTATGAAAAGACTCGACTTTCCAGCGCTACAGCTAACCGTGACTACACACACAGTTTAAGGAATACTGTCATAGCACCACATGGGACACGCAACCGACTGTACTTTTGCGCTGCTGACGAACGGCGTAGACAATCATAGCTGTCCATTTTGATACCTTTTCACAGCACAAGACATGGTCTGAGGTCAGCAGCAAAACGACAAATTGTGGAAGATCTGACTCAGCATACAAACTGGGCTCAATAACATCGTCCAGCTGTGATTGTGGTGCAAAATGACAAACTGTTGAGCATATTCTGGTTGATTATTTCCTAGCGATCCAGAGAAGTTCCTTGTGGCAGCAAAAACATTAGATCAAAATGTTCACCAGTTTAATGTAAGTGGCCTTTTGTGCCTTGTAAAACCTGTTAAATATGTCTCTATGTAATGTTAAGCAAAAGAAAGAACCGTTTTTATTGTTAAAGTCGACTATAGATTCAAGCGCCAGTAAGTCTTTTCTGAAAGTATCTGCACGAGGCGTAACCACGTATGGAAGTGAAACATGGACGATAAACAGTTTAGACGAGAAGAGAATGGAATATTTCCGACTCACAAGCAGCAGTGCAAAAGTAATGGGTTAGAATTACGAATTATCATCTACACCTATATCTATATATGCATGATTACTCTGCAATTCACAATTAAGTGCCAGGAAGACGATTCATCAAAACACCTTCAAACTATTTCTCTACCGTTCCACACTCCAACGCAGGAAAAACGAGCACTTGAACCCTTTCGTGCGAGCTCTGATTTTTCTTGTTTTATTATGATTATCGTTACTCCCTAGATAGGTGTGCGTTAACAATATATTTTCGCAGCCGCAGGACAGAGATGGCGATTGAAATTTCGTGAGAAGATCCTGCCGCAACGAAAGACGTCGTTGTTTTAATGATTGCCACACGTATTCGAGTTTCATGTCTGTGGCACTCTGTCGCCTATTTCGCGATGATACAAAACGAAATGCCCTTCTTTGAACTTTTTCAGCGTCCTTCGTCAGTACCTTCTGATTCGGATCGCACATCGCACGGTTATACTCCAGACTTGCAAAATAATTTAAATGGTTAAAATGTCTCTGAGCACTATGGGACTTAACATCTGAGGTCATCAGTCCCCTACAACTTAGAACTACTTAAACCGAACTAACCTAAGGACATCACACACATCCATGCCCGAGGCAGGAATCGAAGCTGCGACCGTAGCGGTCACGCGGTTCCAGACTGAAGCGCCTAGAACCGCTCGGCCACACCGGCTGGCCAAAATGATTTAGATAAGATATCTGTATGGTGCGAAAAGTGGCAATTGACCATCAATAAAGAAAAGTGTGAAGTTATTCACATAAGTACTAAAAGAAATCAGCTAAATTTCGATTACTCGATAAGTCACACAAATCTGACGGCTGTAAATACAACTAAACACTTAGGGATTACAATTACAAATAACCTAAAGTGGAACGATCACATAGATAATGTTGGGGGAAGAGCAAACCAAAGACAGCGGTTCATTGACAGAACACTTAAAGGGTGCAACAGATCTACCAAAGAGACTGCTTGTCCGCTCTATTCTGGAGTACTACTGTGCGTTGTGGGATCCGCATCAGGTGGGACTGGCGGATGACATCGAAAAACTAGAAAGAAGGGCAGCTCGTTTTTTATTATCGCGAAATAGGTGAGATAGTGTCACAGACATGATACATGAACTGGAGTGGCAATCATTAAAACAAAGGCGTTTTTCGTTGCCACGGGATCTTCTCATGAAATTTCAATCACCAGTTTCTCCTCCGATTGCGAAAACATTCTGTTGGCACTCACCTACATAGGGAGAAATGATCATCACGATAAAATAGGAGAAATCAGGGCAAGCACGGAAAAATTTAAGTGTTCGTTTTTCCCGCGTGCCGTTAGAGAGTGGAACGGTAGAGAGACAGCATGAAGGTGGTTATTGGACCCTCTGCCAGGCACTTTATTGTGAATAGCAGAGTAATCACGTAGATGTAGATGTAGAAGAGGGCGGACAAGCATGATACAAGCAGTCTCTTTAGTAGATCTGTTACGCTTTCTAAGCTTTCTGCCAATAAATCGCAATCTTTGGTTTGTTTTTGAAACATCCTCTTAGAAAAATTAATGAATGACTGTGCTCATAAACCCCTTACGTTATTTGATTTTCAAACAGCTGAGCAAAACTGAAAGTACTCAGACATTTCTCTCTTTACTTATTCTGAACATCACTAAACTGACACACAATATTTTTAGCGCAACGCAGTCTGACTTTCAAAAATTCCTACAAAAGAATGGCCCTGACTAACAATAACTTATACCTTTCATGAATCACTTGCCTCACAAAAATCTTCGTTACTCGAACTACTGCAGTACAGCGAGCGCGAATACTGCCAGCTAAATGAAAGACTCTAACTACTGAAGGCACAACTGCTGATAGGCATAGTTAGCAAATGAAAGATTTTGATAGAGAGCAAACAATGTATTTACCTTAATAGTGTTCGTAAGTCATAATACATATATCAGTTCATGATATCCTGTCTTACAAATTTACTCTCTCTGATTGACACACGTTCAGGTCATCCGCTCTCAAAACTCCGCCCTCTCACTCCCCACATCCGCCACTGCTGGCGGCTCACCTCCAACTGCGCAACGCTAAGCGCTGTTAACATCCAACTGCCCAACACTACAATAGCAAATTCCAACAATGCAAACCTGCCACAGACTGCACACAGCACAGTCAGTGATTTTCATATAGAGCGCTACGTGGCGTTACCAACATAAAAACCTAAACAGTCTACTTACATTTTCTCCACGATATTATCTGTGAGACCGTTCCGAATAAAGTTATTTGTAAATGTAATCCATAAGTACTTAATTGAATTTACAGCTTTTACATTTTTTGTGATATTTCGTGTAACCGAAATTTGGCGGATTTTATTTAGTACTAATGGGGATGACTTCACAGTTTTCATTCTTTATGTGGAATCCTGCACACTCGTCTCTTATTGGGTGCCTAGGATGCTGTTTTCTCTGTTAGCTAGACTACAAGCAAATCTTATTAACGGAGTTCATCATCATCATCATCATCATCATCATTTAAGACTGATTATGCCTTTCAGCGTTCAGTCTGGAGCATAGCCCCCCTTATAAAATTCCTCCATGATTCAGTGTTAACATTGGTGCCTTTTCTGATGTTAAACCTATTACTTCAAGATCATTCTTAACCGAATCCAGGTACCTTCTCCTCGGTCTGCCCCGACTCCTCCTACCCCCTACTACTGAATCCATGAGTCTCTTGGGTAACCTTGCTTCTCCCATGCGTGTAACATGACCCCACCATCTAAGCCTGTTCGCCCTGACTGCTACATCTATAGAGTTCATTCCCAGTTTTTCTTTGATTTCCTCATTGTGGACACCCTCCTGCCATTGTTCCCATCTACTAGTACCTGCAATCATCCTAGCTACTTTCATATCCGTAACCTCAACCTTGTTGATAAGGTAACCTGAATCCACCCAGCTTTCGCTCCCGTACAACAAAGTTGGTCGAAAGATTGAACGGTGCACAGATAACTTAGTCTTGGTACTGACTTCCTTCTTGTAGAAGAGAGTAGATCGTAGCTGAGCGCTCACTGCATTAGCTTTGCTACACCTCGCTTCCAGTTCTTTCACTATGTTGCCATCCTGTGAGAATATGCATCCTAAGTACTTGAAACCGTCCACCTGTTCTAATTTTGTTCCTCCTATTTGGCACTCAATCCGTTTATATTTCTTTCCCACTGACATTACTTTCGTTTTGGAGATGCTAATCTTCATACCATAGTCCTTACATTTCTGATCTAGCTCTGAAATATTACTTTGCAAACTTTCAATCGAATCCGCCATCACAACTAAGTCATCCGCATATGCAAGACTGCTTATTTTGTGTTCACATATCTTAATCTCACCCAGCCAGTCTATTGTTTTCAACATATGATCCATAACGGAGTTTATTACAATAAATTGAATTGACAATACTTAACTTTGAAGCAATTGACGACATGCAAATAATCAATGTCATTCGATATATACAATTTCTGTGCAAGCTATTAACATAAGGCACATGCCTCAGCTAAGCAGTTAGGTTGACGGTTCGTCGTGCGGCTCTACTAATGCGACTCTTCTAGTGTGGCTCTTCTAGTGCATCTTCTAGTGTGCAACCTGCGCTTGTATTTTCTTCGGATACAGGCCGTTCCTGTCGTGGTGCGATCCTAGCCAGCGTGCTACTGGCTGGCGTCGTCTCACAGTCTTTTCTGCGGTTACCATTACATGCAGTCGTGCCGGCGCATGTTACGCCGGAACAGTTTGGAGTCAACTGCCACTTTTTGCACCACACAGATACCTTGTCTGATTTGCGGTTTGTTTTGATCATCTAGTGACTTTATGAGACGGTAAATGACAGCATCATCTGCAAACAATGTAAGAGGGCGGCCCAGATTGTCTCCTACGTCGGTGATGTAGATCGAGAACAGTAGAGGACCTAGAACGTCTGATATTATTTCTGTTTTACTCGATGACTTTTAATCAGTTGCTATGAACTGTAGTCTTTCTAACAGAAAATGACGAATCCAGTCGCACGACTGAGGTGATGTTCCACTGGCATACAATTTCATTAGGAGTCGCTTGTAAGTAGCGGTGCGAAAAGCCTTGTGGAAATCTAAAAATATGGAATCAATTTGACATCCCCTGTCGATAGCGCTCATTATTTTTGAGAGAATAAAGAAGTACTTAGTTGTCTTTCACAAGAACTATATTTTCTGAATCCGTGTGGAGCATTTGTCAATAAATCGTTTCCTTTGAGGTAATTCGTAGTTCATAATGTTCTTATTCTTTACGTAAAGCAGTACGACCTTCCGTTTATTCGTGTTACTCAGTAACAGCAGAGTTTGTGATAACCAATAATAAAAATGTCAGTCGTGCTAGTTTATTCTCCCGTCACAGCTTGCGATAGAAACTTATTATTTGTAAATAAAACGCATATTTTAGTGATTTTAATTTGTAATTTTCACTCGTTATTTTGCTATAACAAACGTCAAAATGTATAACTCTAGCGAGCAAAAAGTTGTCTTCAAGGTGAGGTTGACAACATGACATCCAGAATGTGAAAAGAACTATTATCTTGTAGAAAACTCTTACTCTGATCATACTGAAACTAAGAAATACTTGAAGTGATTGTAGATATGCCACTTATCGAAATACACTTCTCACCACTGGTTATCAATTTGAAACTTCAGAAATACTATATAATCTCATTTGTAATCGTACATGGAACAGTTCGACTCCATAAATGAGACCCGAGAGAAATGAAAGACAACTGCCTGAAATATACATATTTAAAAAGATACCAATGTTCATTTTAACGCAGCAGAAGATCTGCTCCAGAAATTAACTGAAGAACATCAGTTAATGTACGCGGAAGAGTTGCGATTTAGTGAGAGCGTTTGGCTTTTGAATTAAAAGACGGAAAGCCCTTCGAGATACAGCGGCGGTATTATCCACTTCATTAGTGAGTGCTTCTGTGTCACGAGCCACGGGATTAATAAACCCGCCGAAGAACAGCAGATGTAGAAAAACAATTCATTAAGGAGGATAACTTCTAATGCCCTGTCCTCGTAACTGGATTTATACTTTTTTCGTCCGTATGTATTCGGAAAGTTTCCGGGGATAGCAAAGCCTTCAAAGGCAGCGAAAGCGCGCCGCGGCGGTTTCCATTTCTCATTAAGGCGGCTCTCAAGTTTGGCACTGAAACAGAGTTAATCAAAGCTTATTAAAGTTGGTGTAGTTTCCCGCGGTGGCCGACTGCCGGCGAACTGAAAACTGCGCGCAGAATGGCTCCTTAGTGGTGCACACGGACTGAATTCGTTACGCACTTCGCCAACTTCTCCGCACTTCCGTCAAAAACCTACGGATGATACGCGACGCTTAGCCGCCCTCATTAAAGAGAAAGCGCGTCAGCCAGGGTTCAGCATTCCGCTCGAATCTTTTATTTTATTTTAAGTGAGTTCTGACAACCGTTTCATAGTCGACACCGATCAGTTTTGTTCCCTTTATACTTTCTGAAGATGCAGATAGCGCTTTAGTACTCAATATACTACTGTGACGGTCCACCTCCGTAGCTGAGCTAACTACCATAATGAGGATCAGGGTTCGATTCCTGCCACTGCCAGGGAACGTTCCTTGGTGAGAGTACTCGAACAGGATACACTCAAGCCTCGTGAAGTAAGCAAGCCCCTACCACGCCGTAGCGGAGAAGCGAGGCAACTGTCCCCCAATTGAAGCAGCTGATCGCCGCCATTTGCAGGGATGAATCCTAGTACTGGAGTTGTGATTTAAAGTATATGAGACGCAACAAGAGCAAATTGAAGCACAAATTAAACACATCTTTGTCAAAAAAAAAAAAATACTGAGTATTCGAGATTATTTTAAAAGTATACTTAAGTGAATGAAGTTTCCTAATTTCTGAAATACGTCTGCATAGAGAAGCGAAATTTAAGAATGAAAGGCTCTTTCCTGACAAGGTGGAGCGAGTTTACATCGAGCTATTTGCATTAGATAATTACATGAAACTTTGAAAGTAGCAGACAGTATGATTATTATTTAATTCACATAATTTTCCTGTCAGGTCCTGTTTGCATTTTGCCGACTACTGTGTACATTTTGCACGCTTACTTTTGTTTAGCACAGTGTTGTCTACACTCGAATGTTGGTATGATTAATTGTAATAACACATATGATTTTAAATACCGTAGGAATTTCTTTCGCACATTAGTTTTTAACACTGATAGCACCTCTGAAAGTGGTTGAGTTTGCAACATTTGATCAAATATTTGACCATTTACGAAGTATAAACACCACCTGCAACATATGTTGAGTATCTAAACGCAATTATTCGACCTACCTCTGATTCATACGTAATATATATTTGATTAAAAATCTAAATACCTATCATGTCCCTAGTTCTTCATTCAGTTCAACCTAGTACATTAACCCTGTTAGTATTTTTAGTAATTTATATGCAGATACAATATAAGTACTTGACATGCAACAAAGTACCTTTGTCTGTAATCTAACACTGCAACTTTTTCTCTATGTTAAAATGCAATTTTTGTAGCAGAAAGTTTATTAGATACAGTATAAGGTGTAAATATAGACATCAGGTTAGGCTGTAGAACAATCTGCTGTCACCTGCATTTAGCATTTGCATTAATTGGCTTAGCAAACACTGTACCTTTTTCAAATGTGTTGGACATCCAAATACTGTCGGTATAGCATCGTCCTTCAGTTGACGTCTATTTACATAATTTCCCTTGTAAAAATTCTCTTCAAAATGAAGAGAGCACAGTAAATGATTTGCTGTCGGTTGGAAGTTCTCTCTGCGAGTAGCAACAATCCATTTCCGATTTAGAAAATCACTTGTAAGGGGAAACCTCAACGAAAGTATTATTTCTCCATGAAAATACTACATACAAGTAATAGAAAGTAACAAACAACCAGAAATGACTGACCTGTGAAATGTAACATTGTTTCAGTCTTCGTCTTTGCTTCCATTCTTACTGTTACAATTAAAAGCAGCACAGGAACGAACCCTGTTTACGCACTGTTTCCCTGCAAATGGCGGCTTCTGTCAAGTTCAATATGGGGACGCGACACTAGCGCCAATGCGCGGTCTACTTTTTATTTAGTAAGTCTGTGGATGTAAGTAGGCTGTTTAGGTTTTTATGTTGGTAAGGCCACGTAGCGCTCTGTATGAAAAGCACTGGCTGTGCTGTGTGCAGTCTGTGGGTGGTTGGACTCATTGTTGGAAAAAAATGGCTCTGAGCACTATGGGACTCAACTGCTGTGGTCATAAGTCCCCTAGAACTTAGAACTACTCAAACCTAACTAACCTAAGGACAGCACACAACACCCAGCCATCACGAGGCAGAGAAAATCACTGACCCCGCCGGGAATCGAACCCGGGAACCCGGGCGCTCATTGTTGGAATATTCGCTATTGGAGTGTTCGTCAGTTACATGTGAACAGCGCGTAGCGTTGTGCAGTTGGAAGTGAGCCGCCAGCAGTAGTGGATGTGGGGAGACAGATGCCAGAGTTTTGAGCGAACGATCTGGACGTGTGTCCGTTAGAGACAGGAAATTTGTTTAGTTGGATGTCACAAAATTACATATATATTATGACTTTTGAACGGTATTAAGGTAAATACATTGTTCTCTATCAAGAATCTTTCATTTGCTAACTATGCCTATCAGTAGTTAGTGCCTTCAGTAGTTAGAATCTCTTATTTAGCTGGCAGTATTGGCGCTCGGTGTATTGCAGTAGTTCGAGTAACGAAGATTTTTGTGAGGTAAGTGATTCATGAAAGTTATAGGTTATTGTTAGTCAGGGCCATTCATTTGTAGGGATTATTGAAAGTCAGATTGCACTGCGCTAAAAAATATTGAGTGTCAGTTTAGTGATGATCAGAATAAGTAAAGAGAGAACTGTCTGACTACGTTCAGTTTTACTCAGCTGACTTTGTATCAAATAACGTAAAAGTTTACCAGCACAGTCATTCATAGGTTTTTTAAGGGGACGTTTCGGTAATGCCAATTGAGGGGCCACTTGACCAAGTAGAAGCGGCTCCAGGTCACGGACACTGACAACTACCGTAAGGGAGGTCTGCTGATGCTATACCTTTCCATATGTCATCAGATGCTGTTGGCGGAGGATGGCACGGCTATCGGTCGGTATCGACCGGCCCGCCAGGGACCATGGAAGGAGTTTACGTTTGTGTTTTATCGTACTGTGAGAACGTAGTTTTCGCCGACAATTTTGGATAAATATCTTACGATTTTCCTGTCACCGCAGATTTGTATAATCAGGCTTTCTGCGGTATCATCTGTCGTCATTGTCAGGAGCTAACTTTCGTGCTAGCAGACCGAAGGGTTTTCCCGTATGTAGTTGGTCGAATTACGTCGTCGAGGCATGACGAAACAATGAAACTTCAATGCGCTACCACAGATAATATCAATGTTTGCGATGGAGGAACAGTTGCAGCTATGCTGATTCCGTTAGATGGCAGATAGTATTAAGTTCGTCAGTCTAAACATGCGATTTCCGAAAACTGCACGAAGCACTGAAACCACATTAAATATCGAGACTTGGACAAATCTGCTGTTGTCGGACAAAGCTTCACAAACAGTATGTAATGTCTGATGAACCGATTGTCTTCTACCATGCATCAAACAACTGGGATTCCGTCATCAAAGAAGTCGCTGTGATCAGAATGTAGAACAATAGCTTTAACTGGGACATCGGATGTACCCTGTTAGTGGAGACTGGAATGAAAAGGGCGATCGATGCTGAAAGGTTACAGAGAAACCAGATGAGTTATCTATCATCTAATGCAATCAGCACCTCTGCTATTGTTCCCCCACCACATTAACGTCATAATCTCTCGTAGCATATAGAAGTTCCGTGACTTCGTGACATTACTGCCACGTAATAGGGTTAATTTGATTCTAATGACCACATTACCTACTAGTACAACTCTTTGCTCCTGACGATGACGGCAGAGGAAGTTACTGAAAGCTTAACTACACAAACAAATATGACGCGACAGCAAAAACCGAGAAACATCTGTCCAGATCATTACTGCGGTTGAAAGAAGGCCTCTTAGAAACAACTTTAAATTTTGAGAACGCCAGAAGCTTTCCATTCATTGGAATCAAACCTGAACAAAATCACCTAAATGATAACGTTCTGTCGCAATAGCTGTCAGTGGATGGGTTAAAATTTACTTTCATTTTTTTTCACTCCATAGTTTTAGCTGTAATCCCGCTTTAAAATTTTTGTGTAGTATAACGCATCGACATGGATACATGGACAAGCAATCGTTGACCACAGAATGCTACACAGTGTAAGAAGTTGGCCGGATTTCACAAGTAAAGACATGATATCGAATGTATCGACCAGTAATGTCGCAGATTGCTTTTGAGTGTACGAAAGTACTAGAGTACTTCTAGTGACGTGTTGGTCACGATACGTTTCTGCCTCTTAGTCACCCCCCTCCCCCCCCCCCCTCCAAAAAGAGTTGTATGTCTGTCATAACATTACAATTTTTGGCGGTAAGACTGTTGTCTTCCCCGCCTGAGCGACGTCGGGTACACAGGTCACAATTATTTTCTTAAATTATTTACATTATCTTTGTTTCAGTGCAGTAAAATGTGTTATTTGTCTGTTTCTTGTGGGGTTTGCAAGATTCTGACGACGGCGTATCGTCTTTTTCAGAAGACGTGGAGCTTTGCAGTGCCGCTCACTGTGCTGTGGATAACACATCGTCAAAAAGGCATTTTCACACCGTTTTCTGGTCTTAAATACATAGACGCATTTAGCCTTGGTAATGTAACTTTGTTGTTATAACTGTTTCGAAAAAACAAGAACATCAGTGTGTAATGTGGCAGGGCTGTACATCATCTTCCTTAATATGGACTACCGGAACTTATGTTCGGTCTACGTTCTTCTCCAGAAAATACTGAGAACATATTTTTCTATGTTTGGTCGGTGTCCAACTTTTCTTGTCTCTGCGTTAACTCAGAGAGCTTTTAAAATTGGAGTGATAGGTGGAACAACATAAATAAAATCGGCATACAAAAAGTAATCAGCTCAACCAGCGTTCATACATATAAAAGAAGATATCAAATGTATAGTTACAAAAATTTTAAAAGTTTTATATAACACTTTTTAGAACTTCAAAAATTTATATATTGTCACAATCACATCTATTTTTACAAAGTAATGACCTGCTTCGCTAGGTTAACTACCATCCTCAGATCACACGCACTCACAGTGTAAAACACCGCTGTATCGTCCATAATTTTCTCATTTAAAATTTTTACTTGAAAAGTGCTATGCACAGCCCCGTTAGCCCCGTTACCCGCGACAGCAATGGAAACCAAAAACCTGTACTAGGTCGTAAATTTTTTTTTTACATTTAAACGTCCCTGTAATTATTGTCGCTACAGTCAATAACCGTAAGTAGAGACAAATATTTTGGGTTTTACATTTCACTTCAGTTGCAGCTTACATGGCAAATCTCTGTTTGCAATTATTGACTGTAACGACAATAATTATACGGACTCTTCAATGTGTAAACCTTTTTATGAAACACTGCAGACTGTTTATTTTAACTGCTGTCACAGATAACGAGGCAGTACATACCACATTTCACCTGAAGATTTAAAGTAAGAATGTTATGGACGATGCAACGATGTTATATACAGCGAGTGCACTGATCGGAAGGTGGTAATTACGCTACCGAAATCGATCAACACATTGTAAAAAAAAAAAAAAAAAAAAAAAAAAAAAAGAATTAATGTTAAATGGTAGTGAGAAGATGTATAGAAAATTCCTGAAAGTTTTATAAAGTTTTAGGAGAATATTTAAAATTTTTAAAATTTTACATTTCATTATCCGCGTAGGATAGCTTTCGCCTTTTCTGAAAATGTCACCTATATTCAAAGAAAATATCATTTGAATCAGTACATTTACGACTCCTTTATATTTTAGGCTTTAGTTAGAAAATTATTACATCCAAAAATGATATAGTACAAGCTGGCGGCTTTTGATCAAAACGCACCAGAAGCTAATGTTCGGGGTAACTGAAGTGCTCGATGTCCGCTTCATGCTTATTATACCTCCAGGACTGACGTGCTTTTATTCTTTTCTTGGCTGTCGAAGGAGAGACACCCTTAGACATCCATCAGAGAACGACGAATGTGTGGGTAACTGACGTGCTCGATGTCCGCTTCATGCTTATTATACCTCCAGGACTGACGTGCTTTTATTCTTTTCTTGGCTGTCGAAGGAGAGACACCCTTAGACATCCATCAGAGAACGACGAATGTGTGTGTGACAGAGTGTCTGTCGAAAACCACCATTGTACTGCTGCTTCACGCTAAGGCAAGTCCCCATATATTCAGAAATTGTACCAACTCAAATGGGAGAAACTGGAGCACCCCCCCCCCCTCCCCCCTTCCCCTGTAGTCCTGATCTCTCCCATTGCGATTTATGGCCTTCAGGGGTCAACAGTTCCTCTCGGATGAGGAGGTGCAGCAGCAGTTACGTGGTTTTCCACACTGCACGACACGCTGTTATAACAAACGGGTGTCTTCAACGTGGTGCGCCGATTGGGTAATTGCCTCAATAATCACGGCTATTTTGCCTGATTGAGATACCGATTCTGGACTTCGGTCTTCGAACTGAAACTTTTTGGTCGCAACATATATAGAAATGTTGATGATGGATGTATCCGTCATGAGGAGGTGAATTTACGGAGAAAATACAAGCATTATTGAAAATGAAAAACATTTTGCAACACGTTTTTTATATATTGTGAAGATTTTTTTTATATTACAAGAGAACTGAAAAGTTATTTTGGAATGACTCAGTAAACATAAAATTTGCGCTGACGAATAGTTTTAATTACGGCACACACAAAGTCATCCTTAAGGACAGCTCCGTCTGCTTTCAGTCTCTTATAATCACAGGGCTTGAAGCCCAATCAGGGACACTGATTTGCTAAAGCAGTAAGGCGTAATTTTGAATGAAATAAACAAGATCTGAAGATATTCGAGAGGTGTTAATCGCAAACCGTATTGACCGTTATTAGAAAGTCGTTAGTATGTAGCATTAAAATATACGAACTGCGGCTCCATGAGTCGATTCGCACTAGTAATAGTATCTTTTACTTCCATTTCAATTCAATATAAATGTTAGTGAAAGTATCTATTTTTAATTACTAGTTGCAAGAAAATAAGGATGTTCAAAATAATTCAGCACTTGGTTCCAAAATAAAAAAAATCAAACATAAAATAGAAAACAATTTATTTATATAGAGAACGAACAGTACTGCTGATGGTGTCTTTTCCGATTAACAGCCGGACAGTTCACATGTTAGTAACAAACAGTTTATTTTCAAGGGACTACTAATTAAAAAAGAAAAGTATGTTGTTTTTATGAGAAATTATATTTCAGTTGTTAGTTTACATTTCCATTTGATGATATTCAGAATTTAAGCAAAAGAAAAAAAAAAAAAACATGTTTCTGCCGATGAGACTCCAACCAAGGACTTTGCGATTTGGAGACACATACGGCACGTACTTTTTTTATATGTCACTCGTAACTGAGAGCTTTGCTTTTGGCAGGCAAGTGCTTGCGATCACTTTTTAATTTTTTTTATTTTTGTCAGGGCCTCATTTCTTCGTTGCAGCCCTTCCTTTCACTCAAGAATCTTCACCTTCATTAATACACGTTTCATCTGTCATGTAAAAGAAGAATATTGCATTCTTTTGTGTTGAGTTATTCAATAAATAATACTTATATTCGCATTTCGAGACAAAATCAGAAGTTGTTGGAGTTACACTTTCGGCATATGTTAACATAGACTCTCCTCTTCAGATTCTGAAGCGACGTAATTAATCTCCGTTAAATTGTAATAGTAAATGTTCTGTTTTCAACCACATTTTGTAATATTGCACAGGCCCATCAGGAAAACAAAAGGGTGGAACGATCGACCTAGTACAGCAATATTATTTTATCGGTACATAATAATTTTATTTTGTTTTTGATTTACAGTGGATTTACAGTGATTTTGATTTACAATGAATCATACTCCTTACGATCATGAATATATTAGCCCCAAAGTGATAAAAATGACAAAACGATATTTAACTGAGATTTTAGCACACTGTTGAATATCATACCAGTAAACAAGTAAATAAGAAGTTGAGGTAGCGAACTCAGGAAGGCAGTTAAATTTATACAAAGCATAATTCCAAAATTCAAGATATAATGAGGTGAATAAGAAAATTTTTAATAAAAATTTGTGTTCAATATTATATCACGGAAGACAAACAAGTATACAGCTTTAACGAGTATCGGTATTTATTTCGAGTATAATCTATGAATTGAAAAAAATTACAATGAAGTCAATATTTAGGAAAGAAGCTCCCCATGGCAAGAGCTCAGATATTGCCAAACAGGACAGTGCCGTCACATAGACCTTGGTATTGGATCCTGTAAGGGATCCACGAACCCTTACTCAAAGACTAGCATATTTTACTATCACAGGTCGAGGGTAGGCCAGGAGTCGATAACCAAGGGCCGAGTGTTTCCAGCGAGTGTTACTGTCGTCAAATGGATTTAAGTACGGTAAGTAAGTGATCATAATGGCGTAGCGGGAGGAAGAATATCGCAACGGCTGAGAGCGTGACCCTATCGTCGACGGTTGACTCCAGCAAACCGAATTATACCGTATGGTCACAAAGTTTTCGTACCGAAAATTGCCGATATAGCAAGTTTGCGACCGCTGCGCCAACCAACAGATTACCGTGTATACAGTGTGTGCAGAATATGATAGTATTTCAATGCATTTCACCTGTGATCAGATCAAATGTAAGTAGAAATGTACGAAATTGTAGTGACTGCCTCTAGTTGTGTTTAACATGAATATGTAAGTTTGTTTTGTGCGAACTTTTCGCGAGCTTGATTAATGCAAAACCTATTTTCCTTGATATAGCATTACTGGGCAGCTCAAAACCGCTTAAAATAACTCCCGTTGAAGTCAAAAACCGATTAGCGCTTATCCACCAGGTCATAGCAATTTAAAATTAAGCTTATTTTGCTAAATTATTCGACCGCAAACAATACCACAGTTAATCGGTGTTGTTTCATCTTTGTGACCGCGTAAAATGACAACTGCTCTTCAGTGAACAACGGTAATTCGGTACGCAGTTTCATCTTGGCTACCAGGCCTAAACCTGTTCTTAGGGTTGAACAATAATAAATATTAAATTGTGGAGAGAGAGAGATAAAACATAATTTTGCAACCCAAAAATTACGAGAATGGACAATACAACTTGGGAAGTACAATGCAACAATATATTGTATTTCGTGAATAAAATTGTTTTCACAGTATCAAGAAGTAGACAGTGTTAATCAACAGTGTCGTAAAGCATGAAGGTGAAAATCCGCTTGAGAAACTCCGAAATTCGGACGCTAAAGAAAGACACGTGTGGAGGTTACCGCATCTGCACAGGCCAAATATTCGTCACGGACTTATCAGAGAAGTGTCTTCTTGTGATGTTATGAACGAAAGTGCCTTTTGATCATCTAAAATCGGTTGGTTTAACGTGGACTCACGAATTGTAACGCTGCGGTCACAGTGGTAACGAAATCGGTGGATTCAATCGACGATCGATGTAAGCCCATCTTTTCAGATCGGTACCCTACTATGAGAGAGGTCACACTGTAGCCGATCTCATCATCCGAACGCTTGGACATAGGACGACAATCGGCGAAATTATTCGGTCAAATCGACCGACGATCTCACACACGAAATATGGACTCTGCGAAACTGGTAAGTTTAATCCATGAAACAGTGAGTATGTGGCATCCTGAGGATAACAGGATCATAATCGGGATATAATTCGCAATCTATGGACTGAAATCGCAGATTTATTGGAAACCACAAAGAGGGAAAATATTTATCTGAGATTTTAGGTGTAGATAATAATCTCAAAAAAATTGTTTTTCAAGTGATACTGACATATCTTAAGCTTCAAGTTACTGTAGTGGATATTTTTTGGGTTTTGGTAGGTGCACATTAGCTGACTACAAATTATTATTACTGCTTACTAGCGTTTTTAGACCAGTATGGTGATGATTCTGTTACTTGAAGTGGTTTGCAAATGTGTGTGTTTCCACTCGTCAGTGCTTTAGGTGCCCAGAGTATCTTACTCTAAACTTTATATTTGTCTTTCACACGTATGCTGAATGACAATCATTGGAAGTTCGTATTCAGCGGAACGTTTTGTGTTTGTAATCTTTCTTTTCAAAGACAACACTAATCATCTAGCGAATGTAGAAGCGAAGACTCATACTCGAAACACTTTCGAATAACGAAAGCTAATTTCGAGTACTTGTAGAAGTGTAATTCTAACTGTATTAAAAACTCACAGACTCACATTAAAGATGCAGTTCTGCCTTAAGTAAAACTAGAAGTGACACTTCGTTATTTGACGTCTGGCAATTAACATCTTTCCATTATTTTGGCCTGTACCATGTTCTGAAAAGTAAAAGTCCAGATATTGTGTGTGATATGTTGGACGCTGTTTACAGTTCCCTAATGACTAATTTAAAAGCTAATATCTTCACTCTTGCAACCCAAATACTAAGAAACTTTACATTTATTTTTAACGAATTTGTAGCTATGGTTTGTACAAGTGCACTAAAACACATTGTAGTATAGTTGATTTCCTTTAATAAAAGCTACACTCAGAAACATCGTTACTTCCCTTCCCAAATCGATTGGGAAATTGTTTAAAGAGCACTGACGTTTCCAATACTAGAATCTGATTATCTTTATGTACTGCCAGTATTGAATTAATTTCCACCATTTTTAGAATAAATTAAACTGCTGTGAAGCCATACCTCTCATTTATTAAATAATATACCTCTCATTTATTAAATAATATTTGCTTACTCTCTCATAAAATTTTATACATGCATCGTATAACAGAAACACAATCTACTTTCACCATGTAACTTAATCATTGTGTGTGTATAACCTCGTTACCAAAACCTTTAGACACCGAAGTCGAATATCCTACCACTGTAGTCTAATAAACCATAGTCGAAACAACGTTTGGAGAGATCCTTAATGTGGTGTGTTATTGAAACTACATATTTTTCGTAATACACACGTATTACTATAAAAACATAAAGTACGGCATGCTAGATTCAAACGTGCCAGTCCCTTGTGACGCTAATCAGTGGTGTGAGATGGAAAGTGGTGTCACATAGTTGAACAGTTTTTAACTTTTGTATCATGGCGTTTTTCCTTTCTTCTCACACATTCGTAAAACTTACCTGGTAATGCTAGTAACTGATGACAGATTTTACGGTGCTCGTCACGTTCTTTTTGAGAGATGTATAGCTTATTTACATGCATTAGGCATCTTTTTAATAGCAAACGCCGTATTGTAGCACCTGTTTTCAAACACAGGTATCGTGGTATCCATCCCATCCTTGGAGGTTAAAATGTAACCTAGTTTATAGATATAATAGGTTCTATCCTAACCTAAGCTCCTCGACTCCGCCAACAACTGAAGAAGGAGATCGGACGCACTGAGACCAAGTGTCGGCCGATGTTATCGGGCGACATCTGGCTACAGCGTCTGATGATTGTGTTAGTGCCACGGTGAACGCGGCCTAATGTGTTCGTTAGCTCCGACAGCGACAGCGTGATCGTTGAGTGACATCACAGACGCAGGCAGCAAGCAGGGAAGCTGAGACAAAGAACAGCGGGTGGCAATGTGACTCTACACTACGCCAGACCAGGAACATGCAGGAATTTAAAAATCTCAGACAAACTACACCAAACATTGACATGATAACCCCAAGTGGCAAAACTGGGAACCCTGAGATCTGAACTCGAAATCTAGCGGCGAAACTCCAAACTAATACAGCAGCGGTGTCACCTGGCAGTAGATCTGCGAGCCACTAGCGACGACGGCTTCAACGAATGGCTGACAGCTGAACTATGACTACTGGACTTCAACGACGCCAACATGCCAAATGTCTCTGAGCATTATGGGACTTAACTTCTGAGGTCATCACCCCCTACAACTTAGAGCTACTTAAACCTAACTAACCGAAGGACATCACGCACATCCATGGCCGAGGCAGGATTCGAACCTGCGACCGTAGCGGTCGCGCGGTTCCAGACTGAAGCGCCTAGAACTGCTCGGCCACCACGGCCGGCCCAACATGCCAAGTGATCAAGCAGGCTGTCTGCGTGACACCGCCAGCCAAAGCACAAACATACCCATAAAGGCTCACCCAAATCAAATGTCAAAATCGTGACTTGTGCCGGAGTCAGTGGAAGAGTGAAGATGATCTGCTGGCGCTGTAGTAACCTGTATTACGCAATGTTCAATGCATATAAATGATTTAAAATGGTGTTTCAGATTAATGCAGAGGACTATAAACAATGTTTTCAATATTTTTATAAATTTTGCTCTGAAGTATTGTATACATAAGGATAGACTTGAAAGATCAAAAGAAACTTCTGTCCACAGATACAGTACAGGAAAGCCAAAGGTGGAACAGGAGAAAGAGATGGTCAAACCCCTGAAAGAACTAGCAGTTGAGGAAACTGAACTAGTTGTAAATTTGAGGGAAGAAATAGTGACACACAAGCACAACAACGACCAGATACTCAAGCTAGACATCAAGCATTTGCAAGGAGATGTACAAGAACAGCAGAATAAAACTGAAGACACCCACAGAAAATTTAATAATAGAACTCTGACTGCGAATAGTAATACTAGGTACCGTTTGGTTAATACAGAGCAGAAGTATAAACCTAAAAGAGAATTGTACCCAATGATGTTTAGAAAATGGTTAAAAGGAATTTTCGCCGTGCATCTTAAAAATGCAGGCAAAGTCCAATTGGAAGCACACAGGACGGAAGTTATAAAGAAACTGGAGGATAATAATTACTATCAATGTAAAGGAGATTTCCTGAAGAAACGCTGATCCAAGAATTATCAAGCTGCAACGTCAGAAAATTTACTACACTGCAAATCTCCTTAACACATGGAGAAGTAACGCGGATGACAGAATAGCATTGGAGCAAACGTATTAGCCAGCAACTCTTTGGCTGGTACACCAATTGGCGACTGGTACACTCCCAGCTGGATAAGACTTTACTTCCTGTTTCTAGTTTCACTCATATCAAACTTTCCTATCCCTTGAACAGATATTGCAGCCGCTAAGAACAGGTCCAATCCGTGATTGACGGAAGTTGTGGCTCTATTGGACCTTCTTCTGGTGAAGGGTCAAATTGATTGACAGCAAGCTGCCATCTTCTGCCTGCCGGCTGGACACCTGAGTGCGATTTCCCAGGCTCTAGATGTACCACCTTCCTGGCTACATGCTGTGTGAGTTGAGGGAGACCTGGGCTTCCCCCTTCACGACAACCGATATCTGGAAGATGCTGTGAGTACAGGTCTAAGTGCATGTCCCACTTAGAGAGTGCTGACGCCCGTCGTTTTCACAGAGACGATTCTACAGGCCGCCTCGCTGCCACCCTACCACCGCAACACACGCCATGTCACTGTCAGGTAGTGTGCCTGGAGTGGTGTCTCTAATATTCTTCGCCGATGCCTGAGCGCAGCAGCCTGACACGTGACTTTGTAGCAATTGCGTTAATAAAACGTTAATACAGATACTGCTATTTCACTGACGCCTTTAGGTGCAAGACTGAAACACTCACCAGCCCTCAGAGCTAGGCCTCCAACACTTGCACCTTCACCCCACTTGTCCAACCTACATGCATACTGATCTCCTGATCCAATGGCTAATAGTCACGGTATTTACTGGTGGACAGCGGCTTAATTGTTTTTCATTACGTTACAATGAATTTTTTTCTTTCGGTAGCCTGTGGGAGCTGTTGAATAATAGTAGTGGTACGGACAGCTAAAGGCCAGCTGGAAGGACAAGCTGGGTTGCAGTGAGCTGAAATAATAGTGGTGGTACAGACAGCTAATATCTGTACTACCACTATTATTTCAGCTCACTGCAGGTACCACACGTGAAATGGTAGAGAAGAGTCACCAAAAACTTAATAACCACTACATTCTAATCTCTACCAAACTACTGAAATGAAGTATGAGAAGTAAAACATAATTCCGTTACGTCAAGTACACAACGAATTGCTAGTTCCTTACTTTCCATTAAATCAGTCAAAAATTTAGATGCTAAGTTAGTGCTCTAAACACATCTTACATAACTACACACAATTATACCTAATGAATCAGTCCAGAAATAAATTTTAGAAAAAATAGCTACTTTACTTTGCCACAGGTTACATATTGTGGTTATACAGTTATTATTATTGCCACTAGTACACGTACAATTTTTTTCTTATTGACTCAACATATGATTCTAAATTTGAAGTTTTAGTATTCATTGTTTATCAAAACGTGCCCAAAGTTTTCCTCTGAATTGGAATAAAAATATATACTCATCATCAGCATTTCTTGAACTGCACTTTCTATCAACATAATCGTTTAGCTCCTCACTTACAAATAAACATATATAGATACAAATAGGGCAACTTGTATGAAAATATATGGCATCACTCAAATATTAGCTCTCAAAATACTTAATGCTCTGAATACCTTCCAAGTCACATTAACTCCCATTGTATCTTCCTCTTTCCACTCAGTATCATCCATCCTTCAAATGCATACTGCTTCAACATATATTATCCTCCTTATTCATTTCAACAAATTTTTTACACACATCATCGAACTCATTATATGATTTATACTTCATATTACTCATCTAAACAAGTAATTCCTCATCTATATATCATCTTACATGTTCTGGTATTTAAAACTTTATTGTCTTTTATGTAACTAACTCCTTAAAGTTTTCTTGTTCCTTCATAACTCACAGAACCTATATAAAGATCATATAGAAGTCTTTAATGGTACTAATCAGCATCACTCAAAATTTAGACAGATGTTTCCTTTCAAATCTGGCACTCATCTCTATTCTTTTGACAATATCAGTTCTGCAGGTGAACCATAATGCGTTGCTTGCAATCTGTTTGAGGACTTCAGCTACGAGGGTACAGCCGGTCAGTAATCAGCGAGACCGTAATTTTATCAAGGTTAATGACATAGATGGAATACCCAGACAAGGGGGACGAGATGTCTTAAACAGGTAAAGCGAGACCACGTCATTGTAGCAAATTAGGGGCCGTTTGCCCACGTTTAAGCATTTGTTTCAGTGTGGCCCCGTCTGCATCGGGATGTCTCATTTATGGACTGTTTTCCCTGCATGTGCATTTCTCATCAGTATTAGAATGCCTTGGAGCTGCGGAGCTTGGATGATGTATGTTATTAGTCAGTGTTGTAGAGTTTGCAGAACGATGTTCTGTGTGCTGTCACCCTACACCATTTGTGCTCCTTGTTATGTCTGTGTTCGCTATGAGGCATTGAGTTCTGTGTGTTGTCCTACCTTCACAATGTTGGCAATCTTTGCATGCTCTAGATTATGATTGTGATATATGGTCTTATTCGAGCTTGGTTATTTTACCGCCAGTGTCGAGAAATAGCTTCGAAAGTTTATTAGTGCACCTGGGAATAGGGTTTCAGTATAGCAATCATTCCTTCAAAAATTTCACTTAACGACTCACAAGAGTGGGTATTACTGGTCATTACCACACCATTACTTAAAATCCAATGTTAAACTCTAAGTATTATAATCTGATAACAAGTATTACCACAAGTAAGTCTATCTCTTATTTTTTACATACGAATTCAAGCCATTATATAGTGACGTCATGTTTCCTTGTAAACCAAAACTTTTTGACTACTCTTGTATCGGATTCTCTTCAGCATCCTTGAATTGACAAACATGTCACGCTTTTGGCTGCGTTTTGTAGATCTGCAAAGTAAGCCCTCATGTCTTGTGAACTGCGGCTGCAACCTGAATTCCTGCAGTCTGCATCGGCTGAGTGTTCTCTCTGCCAGTAAATCATACTTTCTCCAAGCATTTGCAATACTGCAACCTTGCAGATCGGAGTATCTGTATCTGTGAGCAACTGTGTAATCGAGCATAACTAGTTAATCAGCTAGAGGGCTCTTTCAAGTCCAGTAGCCACTTTAAGAAAGCATGTTCCATTAATTTTATGAATTTCTGCCTATAGAGGTAACATGTAAGACACATTTACATTCAGACAGCCTGGGAAAGGGCACTCAGGTTCGTAGCAGCAAACAGAAGATGACAGGTTGGTGTTAATCGGTTTGGTCCTTCACCTGAGGAATGTCCTTTGGATCCACACTTCCTGTCAATCACGGATGTAACCCGTTGGTAGCGGCACTTGGTTCGATGAAGTCCAACCACAGCTGGTAGGCTGCAGTCCTATAGTAGAAGTCTTCAGGCAGCAAGCAACACAGTTAACCCGTAATAGGCGAGAATTTTATTCCGTCGGGGACAGTCTGAGACGATCTTGGTTCTTTTACGGTCTGGGTCGAACAATAGCAACGAAAATTTGTTGGTGCACCTAAAACAAGGTTGCTGAAGTACAGTGCACCTATAAAGAAACGCCACAGGCAGCTCTGAAACAGCTGAGTGTTAACAACAGAAATCCAGAAATTCTTGTCGCTGCCTGACAGTATTAACTTGTTGACGTGCCGGTCTCCTAGGCTAGATTTATAGAACAGTTACAGAACATATTAAAATATCGGTCCGATTCATAGACGGCCTGTTCGAGAGATAATGTGTTAAATAACCAGACGAAACATGAATGCAAATCCGGTACTGGCACTGATTCAATGACACCTGTTTGTTTAATTTGCAGTAGTCCACTACTGGCTGGTGCGCAGCACTGAATTTAGGAACCAAAAACATAGGAGTCGCATTCGGGGATTTAGATGACTAGATTACAAACTAGTTTTAATCTTTTTCATGTGTTCCCTGAATTACTTCTTCCTTGGTGGTGACAATGTGTAGCGTGTTTTCTTGACCAGAACCTGATCCGTTCATTCTATCAGAAACTGTGGTAACCATCAATTCGTCTTTTAACACATCCAGAAATTCCGCAAACACAGCCTTGATCTTACCTTTCAGAAATTCATATCCATTTGTATATAAATTCTGTTAAAATTATATATCGCCACCATTGGCGTCTTGCTCCACGTAAAAATAGAGATTATCTGCTTGAATTGCTGTGATGATAGCTGAAGATCACAAGTTAATTTAAAATTTGAAGTCACAATCCGTCTATGATGAAAGAAAAACGTCCACTTGTTGGATTTGGATAGTAACCTTGATTGAATTTGGAATCAAAACTTTCTGCATGTTGGTCAGTATATTCCATTAATTGTCTTTTAACACGTTGGCCTATATCACCTAGTAGTTTTGCGTTTGTCTTATATTATAATGTTGAGATGTTTTATATCACAAAACCTTCTTTCCTTTTTCTTCTTTCTGTCAGGTTACTAATATTTTACGTGACCCTTTATCCAATTAATAGCCTTCCTTTTTGAATTTGGGTCGGATTTAGTGTCCAGAGCTGGCGTGATGGTTTTGGGCGTTGTTGTGTTTATTGCGGCTAATATTTTCCGGATGTTGTCCCATCTTCCTTTGACGAGATTGCAGACGAATCTCTGCGCCTTACTATTAGATCGAAGGTAATCCATTTCATATAGCTTTGAACTGGTTGAGATTTTTCTTCTAACAATTGGATACCACAAAATTCTGAACTGGGTTGGAAGCCCCAGTTAAGTATCTCCTCGCAAACTGATTGTCAAACACAATTCATATATTTCTGTGTGACAGTGTTTCCTCGATTCCCTTCCATTACCTGGCCATGAACGTCTCTCACCTTCAGTACGTCCTTTCTGGGATTGTAGTATGTATGTAAGTGTATATGATAAATAAACTGTTTGAGGTGCTTCCTTCCATTTGGGATGTAGTATACATTTATTAATAGTACAGGCATCTGGGAGGTATTTCTCTTACGAGATAGGCTGTGAGGCTGCTGGGATGTGGGTTCACATCTCACAGGCGGAGAGGTTCTGAAAATTAAAAATGTAGAGACTTTTCGTTATTTTATATGTTTCGCTCGACCAATGCGAGCACTTTCATAATTGTGGAAATACGGTGTGTTGCACCACTATACAAGAAGATAAATTCACAGATTCAACTTACAACATTATACGAGGGCAGTTCAATAAGTAATGCAACACATTTTTTTTCTCGGCCAATTTTGGTTGAAAAAACGGAAATTTCTTGTGGAATATTTTCAAACATTCCCGCTTCGTCTCGTATAGTTTAATTGACTTCCGACAGGTGGCAGCGCTGTACGGAGCTGTTAAAATGGCGTCGCCCGCATCTCGTGGTCGTGCGGTAGCGTTCTCGCTTCCCACGCCCGGGTTCCCGGGTTCGATTCCCGGCGGGGTCAGGGATTTTCTCTGCCTCGTGATGGCTGGGTGTTGTGTGCTGTCCTTAGGTTAGTTAGGTTTAAGTAGTTCTAAGTTCTAGGGGACTGATGACCATAGCTGTTAAGTCCCATAGTGCTCAGAGCCATTTAAAATGGCGTCTGTAACGGATGTGCGTTGCAAACAACGGGCAATGATCGAGTTTCTTTTGGCGGAAAACCAGGGCATCTCAGATATTCATAGGCGCTTGCAGAATGTCTACGGTGATCTGGCAGTGGACAAAAGCACGGTGAGTCGTTGGGCAAAGCGTGTGTCATCATCGCCGCAAGGTCAAGCAAGACTGTCTGATCTCCCGCGTGCGGGCCGGCCGTGCACAGCTGTGACTCCTGCAATGGCGGAGCGTGCGAACACACTCGTTCGAGATGATCGACGGATCACCATCAAACAACTCAGTGCTCAACTTGACATCTCTGTTGGTAGTGCTGTCACAATTGTTCACCAGTTGGGATATTCAAAGGTTTGTTCCCGCTGGGTCCTTCGTTGTCTAACCGAACACCATAAAGAGCAAAGGAGAACCATCTGTGCGGAATTTCTTGCTCGTCATGTGGCTGAGGGTGACAATTTCTTGTCAAAGATTGTTACAGGCGATGAAACATGGGTTCATCACTTCGAACCTGAAACAAAACGGCAATCAATGGAGTGGCGCCACACCCACTCCCCTACCAAGAAAAAGTTTAAAGCCATACCCTCAGCCGCTAAAGTCAGGGTTACAGTCTTCTGAGACGCTGAAGGGGTTATTCTGTTCGATGTCCTTCCCCATGGTCAAACGATCAACTCTGACGTGTATTGTGCTACTCTTCAGAAATTGAAGAAACGACTTCAGCGTGTTCGTAGGCACAAAAATCTGAACGAACTTCTCCTTCTTCATGACAACGCAAGACCTCACACAAGTCTTCGCACCCGAGAGGAGTTCACAAAACTTCAGTGGACTGTTCTTCCTCATGCACCCTACAGCCCCGATCTCGCACCGTCGGATTTCCATATGTTTGGCCCAATGAAGGACGCAATCCGTGGGAGGCACTACGCGGATAATGAAGAAGTTCTTGATGCAGTACGACGTTGGCTCCGACATCGACCAGTGGAATGGTACCGTGCAGGCATACAGACCCTCATTTCAAGGTGGCGTAAGGCCGTAGCATTGAATGGAGATTACGTTGAAAAATAGTGTTGTGTATCTAAAAGATTGGGGAATAACCTGGTGTATTTCAATGCTGAATAAAACAACCCCTGTTTCAGAAAAAAAATGTGTTGCATTACTTATTGAACTGCCCTCGTAACTTAGAATACATAGCGGAAGGCACACGTTACAAATATCGCCGTCATGTATAAAATCAATAATTTGGTTGCAGCTTTTCATTTATGAACGGGAATTTCCCGTGAGCTTGTGTTATGTTATGACCGTAAACAAAGCACATGGCCAGAAGCTGCGTATTGTGGGCTTTTTTGCACCGCTAGATGTACGTGGCTGTCTCTCACATTGGTAAAGCAGACAAAGTCTTCGTTTATGTCCTCTATCATACTACTTCAAACGTTGTATACAAAGAACCGTTAAAAGTCGAAAATAAATTCCATGTGTATAAAGTTTCGGGCACAGCTATAAATAAATGCTCGGACAATGATAGTAATAAATGTAACCTGATGCACACCTAAGCTTGTTGTTCTCACTCTGATGTCGTTATCTTTGTGTACAGTGGCCAAACTCAATTACCACTTATATTAAGAATTCTGAGCAAAGAAATAACTGCCCCGAAAATAAGTCCAGCAGTCCATACACCCCGCAATAAGTGCGGAAAAAAGCACGGCAAAGACAGGGATTGCCCTACTTATCCAATATTATTGAAATGACAAACTGACAGGACAAATTATGGATGAGCATAATAGCTCAGTACTTCAACCTAAGAATAAACTGGCACATAGTGAAAATGCTCCCCACAAACTTATAAGGCGTAAAACCTCTTCTAAGCGATTAAGAGATAAACTGCGTGCTGTGAAACTGAAATCGTCCGTGCCCTTGCTTAGCGAAAGACAGGTCTTCGATGTTGCCATTCAGACAGACAACTAGCCTGAAATATCGTCCTCTTTTGTCCACGGAAAGAAGTGTTAGATGCTAACACCCTAAGTGATAGCTGTGTTACACCCCATAAGCATAAAGTACCTGTAGACCCTCGACAGTTGTACGACATCCGTGAGACTATGCTCGGGCTGTCTACACCAGAGGAATTGTTTACTTTACATACAGCCTTGAGACAGATTGTGGTTGCAGGACATAGCACAGGAAATTTAATTACATTCCTTATTCGTAAATTAGTAATGATCATACTGAATTAATAAAAAAAGTATCCAAAAGAAGAAAAGAGGAATTTGATGTACAATACTTACACAAGCAATCCGCAATCAGACATGGACGAGTCGCCTTTGATCGCACAAAATCATGGCCACAGTGTTAGTTTCATATCCATCATCTGTCATTCATTCCTTACGAACAGCGCGGTTGGAATGTAGTGCGCAATGCAACAGTGCTACATGAATCACGGAACATGTCGGCAGATCAGAAATTCTTTGTGTGCAGGAAACACATTCAGTACAAGGAAGAATCCTTACAAGAGCCTACAAGCGCGAAAGTCATAACTGTAGGGAGATGCCAAAGGCCGGCGGTAATAGTAAGCAACAAGAGACTGGAAGACACGAAAATCGGTCAGATGTGTTACGGGCACGCCTTAGTCGTCGAAGTTATTACTGCAGATACGAGACGGTGTACTGTCAGTACATACTTTCAGTGCAACAAGTGACATTACGTTTGTCACACTCTTATGGTAAACTTGTTGTAGGCCGGTCGCAGTGGCCGAGCGGTTCTAGGCGCTTCAGTCCAGAACCGCGCGACTGCTACGGTCGCAGGTTCGAATCCTGCCTCGGGCATGGATGTGTGTGATGTCCTTAGGTTAGTTAGGTTTAAGTAGTTCTAAGTTCAAGGGGACTGATGACCTTAGATGTTAAGTCGCATCGTGCTCAGAGCCATTTGAGCCAAACTTGTTTTAATTAGAATCGACGTTAATGCTAAATCTGTCCTGTGACACAGTGAAATACCAGATGACTGAGATCGTGAAGTGGAAGAAGCGGCTCTGGAGCTGCAGTTGTGTATGTGTTGTCTTCCTGGTAACCTTCATATCTTCCAAAGCAGGGCGGGAACGAGCTCCTATATAAGCGTTGCACTTACAAGCGCGTCGTCCAAACTCAATTGGTCGATGCCCGGCCTGTAGTACTGGAAGAGGTGGCAAAGGTGTGTTCCAAATTACACGTCCTGCGTACCCCCGATTGCCTACAAATTTAACCATGTGATACACGTACAATAAGTAAAATATCATTATTTCTAATTATTCGCGGTTTATTGGTTAGTACTGCACGAGGTACAACTAGAGTACTCTGTGTCATGTAAATGACAGTAATTAGCTGAGTGTAGCTGTGAAAGTAGACGTTGACATGAAGCATGTACTGTAAGGAACAAACTACGGATCCCTCTGAGGCAACCTGTGCCTGCATGTCCGTGAATTGACATCTACTGTGTCGTCAGAAAATATTATTTAGAACCACCATTTTCTGTTGCACGGATTTCCAACTAAGTTGAGAATACTGCTGTAGCATTTGGATGGTGCAGCATTCAGACACTACCGTATTAATACATTTTAGTTAAAAATTGAGTAGACTGAGAAGTGCTGCAATGAGGAGTTTCTCTGCAGAATCGGCGAGGTGTGGAAAACACTGACAAGAGTAAGGGACAGGATAGATTGAGAATGACATACTGCATCCTAGATAACAGAACGCAGCATGTCATTCTCAATGGAGAGAAGTCTTCCGAAGTAAGAGTGATTTCGGGAGTGCCGCAGTGGAGTGTCGTAGGACCGTTGCTATTCACAATATACATAAATGACCTTGTGGATAACATCGGAAGTTCACTGTGGCTTTTTGCGGATGATTCTGTGGTATATCGAGAGGTTGTAACAATGGAAAATTGTACCGAAATGCAGGAGGATCTGCAACGAATTGACGCAGGGTGCAGGGAATGGCAATTGAATCTCAATGCAGACAAGTATAATGTGCTGCGAATACATAGAAAGAAAGATCCTTTATCATTTAGCTATAATATAGCAGGCCAACAACTGGAAGCAGTTAATTCCACAAATTATCTGGGAGTAGGCATTAGGAGTGATTTAAAATGGAATGATCATATAAAGTTGATCGTCGGTAAAGCAGATGCCAGACTGAGATTCATTGGAAGAATCCTAAGGAAATGCAATCCGAAAACAAAGGAAGTAGGTTACAGTACACTTGTTCGCCCACTGCTTGAATATTGCTCACCAGAGTGGGATCCGTGCAGATAGGGTTGATAGAAGAGACAGAGAAGATCCAATGGAGAGCAGCGCGCTTCGTTACAGGATCATTTAGTAATCGCGAAAGCGTTACGGAGATGATAGATTAACTCCAGTGGAAGACTCTGCAGGAGAGACGCTCAGTAGCTCGGTTCGGGCTTTTGTTGATGTTTCGAGAACATACCTTCACCGAGGAGTCAAGCAGTATATTGCTCCCTCCTACGTATATCTCGCGAAGAGACCATGAGGATAAAATCAGAGAGATTAGAGCCCACACAGAGGCATACCGGCAATCCTTCTTTCCACGAACAATACGAGACTGGAATAGAAGGGAGAACCGATAGAGGTACTCAAAGTACCCTCCGCCACACACCGTCTGGTGGCTTGCGGAGTATGAATGTAGATGATGATGTCGATAGTAGGACATCTGATAAGACACCATGGAATAACTTCCATGATACTAGAGGGAGTTCTAAAAAGTAAAAACTGTAGGGGAAGACAGGGATTGGAATACATGTAGCAAATACCGGGTGATCAAACAGTCAGTATAAATTTGAAAACTGAATAAATCACAGAATAATGTAGATAGAGAGGTACAAATTGACACATATGCTTGGAATGACATGGGGTTTTATTAGAACCAAAAAAATACAAACGTTAAAAAATGTCCGACAGATGGCGCTTCATCTGATCAGAATAGCAATAATTAGCATAACAAAGTAAGACAAAGCAAAGATGATGTTCTCTACAGGAAATGCTCAATATGTCCACCATCATTCCTCAACAATAGCTGTAGTCAAGGAATAATGTTGTGAACACCACCGTAAAGCATGTCCGGAGTTATGGTGAGGCATTGGCGTCGGATGTTGTCTTTCAGCATCCCGACAGATGTCGGTCGATCACGATACACTTGCGACTTCAGGTAACCCCAAAGCCAATAATCGCACGGACTGAGGTCTGGGGACTTGGGAGGCCATGCATGACGAAAGTGGCGTCTGAGCACACGATCATCACCAAACGACGCGCGCAAGAGATCTTTCACGCGTCTAGCAATAGTTTTTTTTTCGGTTCTAATAAAACCCCATGTCATTCCAAGCATGTGTGTCAATTTTTACCTCTCTATCTACATTATTCCTTGGTTTATTAAGTTTTCAAATTTATACTGACTTTTTGATCACCCGGTAGTTGAAAACGTAAGTTGCAAGTGCTGCTGTGCGATGAAGAGGTTGGCACAGAAGAGAAATTCGTGGCGAACTGTATAAAAACAGTCAGAAAAAAAGCAGCTCACTTGTGTCATTTCCGTCTTCGCGTATAAATTAAATCTGGACATTCAGGAGACAGTTTGGCAGTAGTAAGAGTAGAAGTCCGAGATCGTGGAAGGCGAGCAAGTATTCTCGATTTATATGCTCGGTACGCTCAGGTATTACGGGTTTCTCATTAGGCGAGCCGCTTCCTTCGATAGCAAAGCGTACACACGAGAGCCAGCAGTGATCGTTCGTTCTCACGGCCCCTGCGCCGGTTCCCGCGTAGCGAGAGAACGCTTTGTTCCCGCACTTCTCGAGCAATCTCGTTATTTTTCAAGCACGGGTAGCAAAGCGAAGAGGAGTAATGAGCGTAATTAACTCCCGCTGTCACCGGCAGAGCGGCCGAGACGCGCGCCCGGATCCGGAATTAGCGCGCGCGCTCTCGCCGGGCACCTGCATGGGCCGGATTAATGAAGACAGAGTCCAGTCCGCCGCGGCGCGCGTGACGTACGGCCTCGCGCCAGACAGATGAACGGCGCCGACCCGCCACCGCTCTGTCACCGCCGACGCCGCGCAACCCGCGCAGGCGCCGCGCCGAGCCGCGGTATATGCTGCGCTCTGATTTCCTCATTTATAATCGGCCCCACAAGAAAGTCACGGCACCACGGAGGACCCGTCAGGAAAAGACCGGCAATAATGATCATCATCAACTTCTCACGCTCTGAGTTAGCCTACCAGCATAATCCCGTTCCTAAAGTGACTCCAATCCTTGTGTTCCCTACTTACGCCTCTTTTCCTACTGCGTTGAGAGGTTATTTCCTTGCGTAGCCATCCACCTGAGTTCTTCGTACATGCTGTATGAGCTTCCTAACCTTTTTGTTATTTGTGGTTGATCAATAAAAGTCACCGACTGTTCAACCAGAACCAGTCTCATTTCCGTGGATCGTATCTGTAAACGACAATGGCCGTGTGCCTTAACAAAAGTTGGCACCGTTAGAGATCTTGTTTCAAAACGTATATTATAAACGAAAGAAAAGCATGAACGAAGCACGATTCTGTATAACTGAATTTCATTAAAATCTGAGATTATTCTGTGAATATTCAGTTATGCCTATCCCAAGACTCTCTCTCTCTCTCTCTCTCTCTCTCTCTCTCTGTCGCTCACACACACACACACACACACACACACACACACACACATATTCAGCTGCCCCTAACGGTTCCCTTTCGTCAACCCGCACTACGTCTGTATCGGGAACGTTAACAAGGCAGGCTACAGCCACTCAATCGACATACACTACTGGCCATTAAAATTGCTACACCAAGAAGAAATGGAGATGATGAACGGGTATTCATTGGACAAATAACGGGTGATCAAAAAGTCAGTATAAACTTAAAAACTTAATAAACCACGGAATAATATAGATAGAGAGGTAAAAATTGATACACATGCTCGGAATGACATGGGGTTTTATTAGAACCGAAAAAAAACAAAGTTCACAAAATGTCCGACAGATGCTCGTCGTTTGGGTGATGATCGTGTGCTCAGCCGCCACTTTCATCATGCTTGGCCTTCCAGGTCCGACCAACACCTCTAGGGATGCTGAAAGACAACATCCGACGCCAATGCCTCACCACAACTCCGGACATGCTTTACAATGGTGTTCACAACAATATTCCTCAACTACACCTATTGTTGAGGAATGATGGTGGACATATTGAGCATTTCCTGTAGAGAACATCATCTTTGCTTTGTCTTACTTTGTTATGCTAATTATTGCTATTCTGATCAGATGAAGCGCCATCTGTCGGACACTTTTTGAACTTTTGTATTTTTTTGGTTCCAATAAAACCCCATGTCCTTCCAAGCATGTGTGTCAATTTGTACCTCTCCATCTACATTATCCCGTGGTTTATTCAGTTTTCAAATTTATACTGACTTTTTGATCACCCTGGGCATTGAGTCAAACAGAGCTTGGATGGCGTTAGAGGTACAGCTGCCCATCCAGCTTCAACACGATACCACAGTTCATCAAGAGTAGTGACTGGCGTATTGTGACGAGCCAGTTACTCGGCCACCATTGACCAGACGTTTTCAGTTGGTATACTAGAACTGACGTGATTACATTTTCACGCAATTTGGGTGCATAGATCCCGAGAAATCAGTACGCAGAACAACCAGCTCTGGCCGTAATAACGGTCTTGATACGCCTGGGCATTGAGTCAAACAGAGCTTGGATGGCGTTACAGGTACAGCTGCCCATGCAGCTTCAACACGATACCACAGTTCATCAAGAGTAGTGACTGGCGTATTGTGACGAGCCAGTTACTCGGCCACCATCGACCAGACGCTTCCAGTTGGTGAGAGATCTGGATAATGTGCTGGCCAGGGCAGCAGTCGAACACATTGTGTATCCAGAAAGGCCCGTACAGGACCTGCAACGTGCTGTCGTGCGTTATCCTGCTGAAATGTAGGGTTTCGCAGGGATCGAATGAAGGGTAGAGCCACGGGTCGTAACACATCTGAAATGTAACGTCCATTGTTCATGGTGCCGTCAATAGGAACAAGAGGTGACCGAGACGAGTAACCAATGGCACCCCATACCATCACGCAGAGTGATACGCTAATATGGCGATGACGAATACACGCTTCCAATGTGCGTTCACCGCGATGTCGCCAAACACGGATGCGACCATCATGATGCTGTAAACAGGACCCGAATTCATCCGAAAAAATGACGTTTTGCCATTCGTGCACCCAGGTTCGTCGTTGAGTACACCATCGCAGACGCTCCTGTCTGTGATGCAGCGTCAAGGGTAACCGCAGCCATGGTCTCCGAGCTGATAGTCCATGCTGCTGCAAACGTCGTCGAACTGTTCGTGCAGATGGTTGTTGTCTTGCAAACGTCCTCATCTGTTGACTCAGTGATCGAGACGTGGCTGCACGATCCGTTACAGTCATGCATGTCATTTCGACTGCTAGTGATACGAGGACATTGGGATCCAGCAGAGCGTCCTTATTGCCCTCCTGAATCCACCGATTCCATATTCTTCTAACAGTCATTGAATCTCGACCAACGCGAGCAGCAATTTCGCGTTACGCTAAACCGCAATCGCGATAGGCTATAATCCGACCTATATCAAAGTCGGAAACGTGATGGTACGCATTTCTCTTCCTTACACGGGGCATCACAACAACATTTGAGCAAGCAACGCCAGTCAACTGCTGTTTGGGTATGAGAAATCGGTTGGAAACTTTCCTAATGTCAGCACGTTGTAGGTGTTGCCACCGGCGCCAAACTTGTGTGAATGCCCTGAAAAGCTAATCATTTGCATATCATAGCATCTTCTTCCTGCCGGATAAATTTCGCGTCTGTAGCACATCATCTTCGTGCTGTAGTAATTTGGCTTGCCAGTAGTGTACGTTACCCATTAGAAGTTTGGCGAGTGTTAGCAAACGGAATCATACTGTAGAAGGTGCAAGGATTGGGCTTGAGGCACGCAGAATTTTTGGACCAAGATATACCTTACTCCTGCCCTACTTACCCAGGAGTCTCCAGTTTCATTTTATGTAATTAGCGGTTTAGTCATACATGTTTTGGGTGTCGCATTTACAATACTTCATATTTCATTGATGGTTCAGAGTGTATATACCGGAAAATTGCTACTTCCACGTTTCCTATTTTGATATCTCCTGTTAATTTCATTGTTGCCGATGTTGAAACACACTTTAGAAGACAACGTTTCTGAATCATTTACGAAATATTAAGTACCATAACCGTCCGCTGTGGCCGAGTGCTTCTAGGGGCTTCAGTCCGGAACCGCAGGCCTGCTACGGCCGCAGGTTCGAATCCTGCGTCGGGCGTGGATGTGTGTGATGTCCATAGGTTAGTTAAGTTTAAGTCGTTCTAAGTCTTGGGGACTGTTGACCTCAGATGCTAAGTACCATAGTGCTTAGAGCTATTTAAACCATTTAAGTACCATAAATGGAATAAATTCACAGGGAAATCGAACTGGAGACATTTTTGTAACTGTTGCAGTAGTGTATCTTGGCCCAGAAATACCTTGTAACTCGTGACCAACCCTCACTTGTATTTTTTAAATTGTGATTCCGTTTGCTAACAGTCACTCAAAGCACTGAAAGGAAACCGATACTGATTACGTGGCGGACTTACATGATTTGCTTTATACAACCCACACTAAGTGTGTATCAGGAACAGCATACAGACAGGCATCAGCCACGTATCGATATAGGTTCCCTTTCCGAGCCTTAGGCGGTTATTGGCAAACGGAATCATACTTTAAGGAATACACGTGAGGACTGGTCATGAGTTAGAAGATACTTTTGGATTTAGGGCCAGGCTACACTATACTTCCACCACAGTTATCCAGACGTCTCCAATATCTCCATCAGTTGAGATATCAGATTAGTAGTACTCTCTAACTGAATTTAACGTGACTTTGGTTTCCAAATGTTATCAATCGTTAAACATTATGGTCAGTGTATTAAACACGTTAAAGAATCATTGAAACTCGAACTAGAGCTAATAATTTGCAACAGCTCAAATTTTTGCACACTTGAAGGCAGAAGTCATCGTGAGAGGTTCCGTGCCCTCTTTAGCATGCCACCTCTCATTTTCATCAATTTTATTAATGTTCTAGGTCATAGCACGGTGTTTAACAGACCGAATAAGGTTATTATGATGAGAGTATTTGTACTGAGAGCTCAAAATACTTTTCACTTGATTCCTATGCATGTTGGGTTACTTCCCTGGGTGGCCTGTGCGAGGCCAGCGTCGGAGGACGCTGCATACTGCGTTTCCGGTTGGGGGTTCAAAAATGGTTCAAATGGCTCTGAGCACTATGGGACTCAACTGCTGAGGTCATTAGTCCCCTAGAACTTAGAACTACTTAAACTTAACTAACCTAAGGACATCACACAGATCCATGCCCGAGGCAGGATTCGAACCTGCGACCGTAGCAGCCCCGCGGTTCTGGACTGCAGCGCCAGAACCGCGTGGCCACTTCGGCCGGCCCGGTTGGGGGCTTCACTTCCCCGAATTCTGAGTCGGTCGAGTTTCGCCTATTGCATGCAAGGCGAAACGACCTACGAGCCGTCTAAGTGTCACCGCAGTTAAAGTGTTTACCGTTCAGGCGCGTCCGGAATGAAGACTCCTGGCATCGACTGACTGCATTGTCCTCTTGATTCGGAGGCTACTTGAGGACAGTGCCCTGCTGAGTGCGACTGTCTGGCATCGGATAGCTTGTGGTCTAGGCATGTTGTTTCCGTAGCCAATCAAATGGTAAGTTCAGTGCTCTCAGCTGAATAGCAGAGGCATGATTGGTCAACTTAAACTGAGGCTAGTTGACGTCATATGGCCCTTCTCGAAATTGGAGGGAACGGTCGCTATTGGCGCGAATGATGTTCTGAGACAGTGTGGGGCAATTTTGGAATCAGCATTGAATGCTGATTCGCGGTTTTCGGGGAGAGTAGGGAGTTGAGCAATGTTGGCTTCACTCTTGCATTGCGTGGACGCGGGGATTCGGGATCTAATCTTCGTCGGAGTCGGACGGTCTTGCGACTTAGTCGCACCTTTTTTCGGCAGAACTTAGAATTCTCGAACAACCTTCGAGGCAAGGGGTTGAAACAGAGTTGCTGCACACCAGAAGTCGGCGCGTAATTCATCGGAAAGCTGTCTACCGACGACCTGCTACGATTTTCAGGATTGGTAAAGTATTTTGCGTCTGCGGCATTGTAGGACCTATCAGTTTTATACTGAAGTCCTCAGCAGCACGCGCGCTCTCCTTGCCACAAGTCCATCTTGCTTATTTCTCCATGCGATCCCATGTGAGCTCTGACTACTAATTTCAATACTGCAGTATAGTCGAGAGAGTAATATTTGATTGATTAGGACCTCCAGTCATTATCGTCAAGCTATTGCATCACAGAGAGTAGGAGCCCCTGTTCTCGAGTCAACTCTTAATCGCATAATAGTTCGGAATACCCTGTCCTTTAACCTACTGTTTGTGTCGATAATCACGTACCTTTATGTTCTGATGTATAATAAATCTCATTGTAATATTTAAGCCGCATATAATTTCGTAGATACATGCAGAATCCCATTTCCTGTTGTTTATTATGATGAAGTTCTTTTTTCCTTCTCTGAGTAGATTACGATGTTTATTAAATTATTGTGAGTGGGAACTCCTTATTTTGCCAACTAGCAGGGTGCACCATCATTTCCCTTCGTTAGCATTCTGTGCATAATTAATTAGGTGGTAGGTAAGGAGGGGGTCGAGTGCACGTCTCGTTCTCATGCAAAATTCGTCAGAATTAAAGAGGTACAAACTCTTCTCCACCCAGGCACCTCGCAATCGTAATACAAGCTTACACTTACATCAGTATGCCACAAGCCACTCGACGGTGTGTTGCGGGGGGTACAAAAAAAATGGTTCAAATGGCTCTGAGCACTATGGGACTTAACATCTCAAGTCATCAGTCCCCTAGAACTTAGAACTACTTAAACCTAACTAACATAAGGACATCACACACATCCATTCCCGAGGCAGGATTCGAACCTGCGACCGTAGCGGTCGCGCGGTTCAAGACTGAAGCGCCTAGAACCGCTCGGCCACCAGCGGCCGGCGCGGGGAGTACTTCTGGTACGACTATGTGATCCCTCCTTTGTTGTTCTATTCGTGAATAGCGAAGGTGAAGGACGACTGTGATCAGCCTTTGTATCAGCTCTAATTTCTCGAATTTTTTCGTGGTCATTTCGCGAAACGTATGTGGGAGGAAGTAATATTCCTTCCCAGAAATACTCAATTGAAATTTCAATAGTAAACGTCTCCTCGAGGCACAACACCTTTCTCCTAGAGTCTGCCATTGGAGTTTGCTGAGCACCTTTGTAACACTCTTTCACTGACTACACAGTGCCTTGACGGAACTCGCCTCTCTTCGTTGGATTCTCTCAGTCTCTTCTATCAGTCCTACTTGGTAAGTCTCCAAGACTGAAGAACAATTCAAATGAACCTGCTGAACATCCGAATTGTAAATCACTTCGTTGGTGACCGAATTACTTTTCGTTAAAGTTATTGCTATCAAACTGTCTGGCATCTGCTTTTTCGTCTTTTTGTGTGGTCGTTGCGTTTTACGGTATTTGCTGTTTGCAGCAATAGTGTACATTAAAGATTAAATCATGTGAGCTATTGATCTTCTCTCACACGTACCGACTGTAATCCATCTTCCCCAATGCAACTTCACACCTCGTACTTAAAATCCACATTGTCGTTTCGCGACGACTGGGCTATATGCAATAAACTCGCCCCCTCCTTGCGGCTTCTCGAAGAGTACTACCAACGGAAGAAAAAAATACACTACGAAGGTTACGTGTTACTGTACGCAACACGGTTACAGTAGGTTAATCATTGAGTTATGATTTAGGCTGCTATAAAAGAAACGAAGGGAAGATGGAAGATAAGAGTTGAACGTCTCGTCGACGACTTTTTATAATAGTTTATTACGTCACGATCGCTTAGATAGGAAAAAAATGTTCACATTACCCGTTTTGGCAAGTAGATGCCATCTTCTGATGTGCTTAAGCTACTAAAAGGCATCGTACAGATAGATAAACAAATGTGGTTAGGCACTTTGTACATCAAGAAGTAATTTAAGATTTCATTGAACGTACATCATACCGTTAGACAGTAAAAGACTGAAATTAGGATATCGTTCTGCGTTGTTATGTAGTGATACAGGAGAGAGTAGGAGGCAGGCAAGAGGGGAGGGGGAGAAACGTAGGCGCACCGGGAGGATTACAGCGTACTCTACAACTACTTATGTTTTCTGTGGCTAATCATGTAAAACTGGTAATTAAAAAAAATGCTAAGACCGCAAATTATTAATGTTACAAAACATTCAAACTTCATAAAAGATAATATTTTATAAAGTGAAATGAAGAATTAAATACTTATGCACACGTTACTGACTGTCAGGTCGTAAAATCATTCGCAGTGTATAGACTTTTTACGCCTAATCTAATATTTAAAGCAAATTTTCTAAAAATATATTGTACAAAAGCAAGTGCTCATATTAAACCATACTTTTTTGTGTCATCACTCTTCTGGTTTGATGTGACACAACATGTATTCTTCTCCTAAGTAACACTTGCACTTTTCGACTATATTCCAATCTCCTCTTCCTCTACAGTTTTTACCCTCTACAGCTCCCTCTGGGACCGTGGAAGGTATTCCATGATGTTTTAACACATGTCCTATCGTCGTGTCACTTCATCCTGTCAGCGTTTTCCATATGTTTGGTTTGTTGCCGATCCTGCAGAGAACCTCCTCATTCCGTACCTTACAATATTACATTAATTTCAACATTGAACAATTTTAATAAACATTTTTGGAACAGTGATAAAACTTTTAAATTTTTAAATTTTTTTCTTTTTAAAATTCAGTCTTGATCACACCACGTATGTCACAAGAACATAGGTGACCGGTTTCGGTCATATCACATGACCATCATCAGACCCGTAATTTAATTTAGAAAGTAATAGAAACCTTACTAGATTGACAATAAAATATGACAAAATGCTTATAAGGATAAAATACAATAAGACGTGTTATACCCATGGCATCCTTCGAAGATGGCAGGTGGAGTACTCTTTTTAGCTGCTGTGATGTCAAATGGTGGCAGCATTGTTCTGTAGCACCACACCTCAGATGTTTATCTTCTTTTCCGGTTTTTCTGTAGTCCGTTATTCACTATTATTCACTACCATACAATACTGTGCACCATACGTACATTATCAGAAATTTATTCCTCAAATTAAGGTCTGTGTTCGATGCTAGTAGACTTCGTTTGACCAAGAACGACCTCTTTGCCTGTGCTTTGTATGTCCTCTTTGCTTCGTACGTCATGGGTGATTTGGCTTCCAAAGCAGCAGGATTCCTTACTTCGTATACTTCACGCTCTTCAATTTTGATCCTAATTTTTTCCTTATTTTCATTACCTTTGTCTTTTTCCGGTTTACTCGCAATCCATATTCTGTAGTCATCGGACTGTTCATCCCAGTCAACAGATCCTGTAATGCTTTTTCACTTTCACGGACGATAGCAAGTCTTTAGCAGATTTTATCATTGATGTCCTGTAATCGTACTCTGGACTCTTTCTGCTGCTTTCATCATTGCTTCTTCGACGAATGCGATGAGCAGCTGGGACGAAAGACTGCACCTCTGTCTTATCCACTTTTCAGTCTGAGCACTTCGCCCGTGAGCTTCGAGCATTATTTTTCCCTCTTGGGTCTTGTGCATACTATATCTTCCTAGTCTTTCCCTATAGTTTACTGATATTTTTCTCAAAATTTTGAACATCTTACACCACTTTACTTCCTCGAACGCTTTTTGCACGTCGACAGGTCCTTTCAACGTGTCTCGATTTTTCTTCAGTCTTGCTTCTAGTATCAAGCACAACATCGGACTGCTTGCCTCGTGGCTTCATCTTTCCTAAAGCCAAACTAATCGTCATCTAACATTGCCACTCTTTTCTTTTCAATTCATTTACATATTCTTCTTGTCAGCAACCTGGGACTACATGGTATGGTTTTACATAATAACTACACAATCATAGTGTTAACATGAGGCAATTAGGAGAATGTATCACTTATAGTATTCATCCACTGCCTAAGTCTACAACAGCTGACCCCATTAGCAGAGAATCTTCAGACGCAGAACGTAAAGACATAACACACACATCTGTTGATACTCCTACGGGGCTGAACACGATTCAGGCTGAATTTTACTCTATAGAATAGGGTGACTAGACATTCCGTTTTTTCCTAACCAGCAGAGAGCTTACCTTTTATCTACATTTTGTGCTTTTATTTATTTTTACTGCCACTTTAGTGTCGTAGAAATAGTTTTTTAACATTTTCTTGAGTCTTGCTTTGCCTTGAACGCTGAGATGGAATAAAGAAGCATTATTTTGGTCACGGGATGAGGAGAGGTGTGAACAGGCGATTTTCCTTCATCATGCTCAGTGTCAGTGCCTTACGCGTGAGTTTCGCGATTCGTATCGATTATTTGCCACTGCAGAAATGGCGGATGGATGTAACAAGATTCGTAACAGGCCTATCAATGTTCTATTGTATTTGTAGTTACGAATTTGTTGTTCACAGTTTTAACACTGGGTTCGGCAAGCACTGTTTAGAGCGCTCCATTGTCTGTTGTTTGTTGTGTGTGTGAAACTAACTCGTCCCCGTTAGTATGGGGAAAAAAGTGTTCTTTCTCAAAAACCACGAATGAAGAGTTCCTTTTCTTGAAGGAAGCAACGAGCCCGAAGGTAGATTGTGCGTTGTGGCGTCCAGTTTTTTTTCAAATGAACATGGAGGACGTGCTGATATAAGGCAGCGCATATACAAATAGAGTTGGCAGTTTCTGCGAGAACTTCTAGCGGCATAACTTCCACTGTAAGCACGAATAAACTACAAAAATTGGAAGATACCGCAAAATACATTCATTCCATCCATTCAGTGGATTACACGGTTCTTCTCATCAGAGATTTATTTGAGAAGACATTCACGTGTTCTAGGGAAAAAGTGCTAGTCAGTTTTGTGAACGTTTTAGTGTCGTACACGATGCATAAAGTTCAGTCAGAACTTAAATATGCTAAGTATGTGTCTGTGATGGTTGGAGCATCAAATCACAAAAGCTTAAAGCTAGTGACGATTTCAGCTAGGTATCTCATTCTTACCAAAGCTGTTCAGTGCAAAGTAA